>NC_090295.1:23317016-23618145 GCF_037392515.1 Haliotis asinina
AGGTTCTTGCAGCCACTAGGCGCTCTGAGGTATTGCGGCTTTCCCATCTTTAGTAGGCGCGTAGCAAGCCAATTATTGTTTCATGTTAGCAAATGATCTTTATATTGAGATAGTACTGAGGGTTCGCCCAACCCTTTTAGCAACAATCATGTGTAAGCCCGGGCTTTTAGTCATAATGGTAGCTACGTCTCTGCTTACTAGGTACCTATTCACAGCTGGGTGGACTGGGACAGAAAGTCGTAGGATCTAGGAGTTTGTCCAAGTATACTGTACGTTGCTGTAGTGTACAAGGTTGTGTACTGTACACTAGGGGTTGTGGCAAAACGGAAAGAGTTTGGTTTTTTACACCCGTTCACAGGTGGACTCGATCCCGACACCTAAAGCTCGCTGGAATACTAACTTGGCCTTAGCACTGGCGCCCATCGTGCTTCGTAGAACACATACGAATGCAGGTAACAAGTTGGATAATATATCACATAATATTTAGTATATGTGTGGCATATTCGTATATCAAGGTGGGGGACACCAGCAACAGAACATCATACGTTGTATGTGGGGATTCGAACCCTGCGTGAAGAGCGAACGCCTTAAGCACAGGGCTACCACCCCGCCTCTTTAACGCCAAAGGGAACGTGTTTCATTTATCATGTTGACTGTGGATCTGTGTTGATCCATGTTACCTGTTGATTTAACGGCGCTTAGAAGCATTTGAAAGCCCCAAATGCTCGTTCGGTTAGAAGTTCAGTTAAACAGTATTTAAATCTTCAGGTTACATCAAACAAATAGAATGCGTATCCCCGATTGATTTGCGGATGGCAAGATGAGGACTATTTGCACATCATGCCCAACACAACACTTATCTGGTGAACTGATCAGGTGCTTGAAGGGAGCCAACTGTTTCTATTACTCTGACAAGGCGAGCTGTTTTCAACTAAAAGCATGGCATCAACACGTCACTTTCAGTTCAAGTCCGCACGCACGGATGCAACAAAGTCTCCGGTTCAGTGATGGCCATTAAGCTCTGTTGATAAACAAGCTATGCTTGTGATGAATATGGACCAGAATCATATGTCTGGGTTTGGTAATCAGCGAGTAGGGCACTTGGTCGTCGCGACATGTCAAGCTGTAATTGCTCTGTTGACAAGCTGTAAAAGTGCTGGTGCTTCCCTCCATCCCTCTCCTACTCCCATCCCCCCTGAACCTTGCGTAACGTCGCACCCACTAATGACAAAGCACCGGTTTCCCTTCTTATGACACTAATGAGAAGACGCGTGCGTTTTCAGAAGCTTTTAGGATTCACGACAGACACAACCGCTAGCCCAGGGCATGTACTACAGCTAATTGGCAAAGAAAATGTTCGCAGCTTATACTCCGTACATTTTTCGTAACATCTTGCCTGGCCTGCGAGTGAGTGAGTGTGGCTGAACGCAGCTTTTAAAATATTCCAGTAGCGTCACGGCGGGGAACACCAGAACTTGGGCTTGACACAGTGTACCCATACGGAGAATCGAACCCGGGTCTTCTGCGTGACGAACGTGTGCTCATATGCATGCGTGTGTCTGTGTGCATGCGTTGATGGATATATCATTGAAAATATGTGTGATAATGAGTGCTCGACATTGGATACTCTAGGTATCAGTTCTTGGTTGGTACGTGTATTTGCGAGGACCAGATTCTAGATGATAATAAAAGTATTAGATATACTGGACGTTTCCAGTATCTGAAATTGATTGATTACCTGATACATACGTGATTAAACAGAAATCAGATACTGGATACTGATACAAGCAACAGATAAATATTCAGCATTATCAGTTAGAGATATTTGACGATCAGTGGTATATTTCGGATGAAACAAGCATCAGATAAATATTCAGCATTATCAGTTAGAGATATTTGACGATCAGTGGTATATTTCGGATGAAACAAGCATCAGATATTAGATAAGGTAATGGTTTTAAATGAAGAATGAATGTGTGTGTATGTGATGATGATGATGATGATGATGATGATGATAGGAAAATAGCCAGGGCCATTCTCGAAGCTTCTCGTTTAAACTCCAATTTAGGAATGTTCACAAAAACGAAATTCAGAATTGCATGTGGATTCTCAAACTGTCAAAGGATTTGTTGTCAGTTACGCAACCTCAGAAAAGAAAAAAGTTCAGTTGTGTAAAAGGAAATCTGATTTTTTAACTTTGTACACCAATCTGTACCAGCACCCAAAACTATTTTCGCAGCAGTCAAATCGCTCTTTATCAATGGACATCGAACTAATACTATCTAACTGACCAGTGTAAATGTCTCTGACGCGAAAACTTTACGGAGAGGAAGTCTTCCAGGTCAGACATTCTTTATCAGTTGTCAATGAAACAAATAGAAAACCGTCTTTGTGGATGGAACAAGAAGTAAGTAACTCATTTCTCATATTGACCAGCTTTTCTCGTGACAGTTCACTGTATATATAGCATCATCATCATGGTCCGTGTAGGCCCCCAATGAGTGACCTTTCATTTGACTTGTCAGAGGAAGCTAATAAGCTTTAGCAATATGAGAGCTAGATGGAAGGTATGATGTCTAGCTTTCGATGTTGAAGATGGCATCAGAATGTACATTAGTTAAAGATTTTGTTAACGTTTAGTGTTTCTTTTCAGAGAGAGGTTTACAGAATACACTATTGTTGAAAGGTACGATTGTTGACAATAGAAGAGCAATTTCATCTGATCTGTCCGATTCACATTCTGGTGTTCGCTCTCGGGGGAATATCACTCCTTTTCGCATGGAGGTCGATCTGTCTGTTTTGATGTATTGCAGATCTAGCTGAGTTCTTTTAGTCTGCCTCGCCTTCGATACCTAATGTTTCAGAACGCGGAGACGGTGATGCGAACGTTCCCCAAATCCAACAAATCCATTGATCATGATAGATCTGTCAGACACTGGTTCCGAATTGGACAAACACGAGTCAGTTTTAACGTATCGAGTATCTTGGTTCTTGAATACTACCCGAATGAAATGGTTCGTAACCGTTCTATGAGATATTCATCTCTCTTTCGCATTAACCACTGGATTTTAGATGGGCAATTCAATTTGCCGCCGTCTTACGTCAACAAGCATTTGTTTCAATGAGAATAACCACAAGAGGTGCTTTGTGTTTGATTCAGAGCTTTATGGCATCGGTAATTTTCGTTGCATTGCTTTACCTCCTGAATAGGATCGTCTTGGCTTTCACTGCTAGATCCGGTGCCTTTAATTTCATTTTGATTACGTGAAATGAATGTGGTGATTGTATCGATGGGGACTAAGAGGATTTCGCATGGTGAAACGTCAGATTAATCAACTTAAGTCTTCCTTTCCTGATCTTCAGGAAACAAAACATTGTAATGGAGAGCACAATCGTTTATAAACTCGCTACGATTTGAGGGACAGTTGCAGCGGGATAATTCAACGGTTTGGTTGTTGTCGTAAAGTAGATTAAATGCCGAATACTCAATTGCGTTGATATGCAATTTCTTCATTCTATCTCAGACATTCACTCATAAACAGATTCTGAACTATTACAAAATGTATTTTGTAAGTCTGTGTAAGCTGTAGGGATATTAGAGTCAACAGCAGTGTTGATCCGATCTATGTGCCATGTAACTGAAAGGTTGTTATATAACTGGCAATTGCACCACGAAGCGCACATTTCTAAGATGGAACAAGAGATTCTCGTCGTGGCCAGATCCATGGGTCAAGCCAACATATTTGTCCTCTAAATATACACTTCTCTGAAGACATATCCTTAACTCTTTATTTAGCAAGTGACACATGATCCTGGAAGGGGTATACAATTTCCAGACGGTTCCAATTTGCCAACTACGTTCACGGTATCGCCATGTTACCACTGTGGTCTTTCTGTGGTGTCTGCATTGGTCAGGAGAAATTGTCATGATCAGTTACTGGAAATCTGGACATGTTAAACTGACAAAAGACAAGTATGGTCTATGGTGTGGTACTCAAACTGGCCATAATTCTGCTTTAAAAAATGGCTTGCAAGTGTTCGAGTCTGCTAGAGACATACGTTGGGCCTGTTATAATAGAGTGTTCGGAGACGAATACTTGGATGTGCGAAGTGATGAGTACATCTTTGGATTCCTGCATACAGGATAAGTCCATCATCCACCGATAAAATGATCACCATTCCTTGCAAAAATATTGCCTGTGTTGGAAGCTAATATCGTACTAGGATGCGGTGAACGGTTCGAATAACTGAATTGTCCCGATTGACATCCTTAGTTTGTTCTGTGATTCACCAACGGGGTGGGCGCTTACGACCTTTGTGGCCTTCTCCCAAGACATCAATGTATAACAAAAGTGCTGTCCAAATTGATGAAAACAGACAGAAACCATGGTGTTTATTACTATACAGCGCAGGTGGTCAGGGGCCTCTGTCTAATGCGATCGAGCGATGGGCTAGCCTTGTGGTTAAGGCGTTCACTCGCCACGCTGAGGATCCGGATTCGATTCCCCACAAGGGGGCAATGTGTGAAGCCCAATTCTGGTGTACCCTACCGTGGCATTGCTGGAATATTGCTAGAAGCGGGGTAAAACTGAACCCACTGACTCACACTGAAGCGATCTCAGAAATAGGATGATCGCGATCCTTTATTTGAGAATGTGATATGGAACGTACAGTACAAAGAAGTTTATTTATTGTTCATAACTATATTTATGTTCTTCTGTAGTGATTAACGTTAGAACACGTAAAGGTCACCATAACTCCATTACATAGAGGATCGTGGAGTGCAAACAAAATAATCTTTGCTTTCATCAGCAACTGCACTCAATCTATGGGATGGGGTTTTGTGCACACGAATGTTTCTATTGACTGTGCTGAAATAATGTAAGGTTACAGGTGGACGTTTACAACTCTTATGACCCTGGCCTAACACGCCAACAGATGACAAAGGTACTGTCCAACATTGATAACCATTATATCAGAAGATTGTTTAAGAATGACAGTTACGATCGCTTCGTGGAAAGGCTCAGGAAGTTAAGGTTCTTGTATTTTTCATAACAGTACGAGAAATGCCTTCATGTTTTTGTCGTCTGCAGTGATTACTGTTAAAACGTGCGAAAGTATAGGTCTCCATAACTCTATTACTTATAGGATCGTGGAGTACTGTACAAACAGAAAAATTCTTGCTTTCAGCAGTTGCACTCATTGTATGGGGGTTGACGAATGTTTCTATTGACTGTGCTGACATACAGCATATAAGATCAAGAATATAAAGTCAAGAGTGCTGCAATTTTGTATGGCGTCTTCCAAATAGAACATGAAAACACATTTCTGAAAATAATTGGCATTGACAGTTCAAGTTTACCAGAAGATAGATCTGGAGTATCTGAGTGCAGCAAACAATATGTGTTATAACACAGACAGACCCCGAAGAACATCTTAGCTGAAATCCTAAACCTTCATATCAACAAACGTTTTCTGTCTTGAACAGTAAAGCAATCACATGAGGGTCATGTACATGTTCATAGTTTGGGGAAATGGAAACAAGGCTAGAGTCATGCCGGATTACACAATACTCGTTGTATCAAAGCTATTTGATACAAAGCTTGTGAAGAAGCTTTGGAAAAAACAAAGGAACACTTGTGCTTTCTTGTGATCCATTATTTTTTCTCACAGTATGTGTATGCATGGATATCCGGGACGTGGTAAACGGCACTAAATCACCCCTAGGCAGAACCTGGAATTGGTCGAAGAATACAATAAAAGTTCGAAAACAAATATACCGAGTGACGTATATGTACTAGGTGAATTTGAACAGGTCAAGAGTCGTGTTTACCCTTCACTTGTTACCCTTGCTTAACGTGACCGTATATATGTATGTATAGATATACAGGACATGTAAACTGCACCACATCACCCCTGAATACATCTATACAGAAGCTGGCATTGGTTGAAGGATACACTGAAAGAATTCAGTCTCAAAGGATAGCGATCGTTATCCTAGCATGTTCCTAAAGTCGGGAAATCCTGATTTGTAGTCAGTTGTAGTACGATTTGACACGTTTACATTCTAAGTGATTTGGATGAAGTTAAGAAACACCTGACTTACTCACTCACCCACCCTACCTATCTTCTCTTCGGGTAAAGATTTCCTTAGAAAAAAACTACATAAAAAAAGGCCTTAAAAAACAGAAAAAAAGAAAAAGCCAAAACACACACACACACACACACACACACACACACACACACACACACACACACACACACAAACACACACACAAACACACACATACACACAATAATAAAGAAATAAAAATATAAAACAGCGCCATCCACATCGACCATTATGATCAGCTGGTACGATCAATATGACCCGTCAGTCAAGTTCGTATTCTTAATGGAAGTGTCTCCGCTGTGTACATTCTAAAGATCTCATATTATCCGTGTGTCCAAACATAACCATCGCTTCAGGCACCCGATAAGGAAGTAGGACTCTATCAACAAGATCGTGTCTTCAAATCCATGATGGCGTAATTGTTTGCCTGTAAACCCGTCTTTTTATAAAAGGGTTACCGGAAATGTCACAGACGTGCACCAATTATCGTAAAACTTCTTAAGATTCCTGTGATGCTCTTCAGACGACGAGACTAAGGTTATGTTCTGTAGTGTTATCAATGATTATCAGTACTGTACAAAGTCTGCCTAATTCGAACGGAATTCGTAAGGTGTATGCCAAAAAAGAAAGTACGTGCAATACTTCTATAGATCTTCACACTATGTGGATTGGTTATTGTGGTCAATAGGTGTTCTCAAATCGCATTTATGCGGGTGATTCAAAGTTTAATAAGTCGTGCGTCACGCACATCGAAAATCGTTTTTGTAGAACATACCGGAAAAGATTACGCTAAATTCAGACGAACGATTCAGCCAAAGACGTTCTATAGTCTTAGTATAAGGAGCGCATTATGGGATAGACCACCACAGACAAAAGTCAGAAGAGGCAGTCATTTGGTGCATTCAATGACAATTTTTGAGAAATTTATGGCTCGCAGGGCCATTATTACTTCGAAGTTCTTATATTGTTCTCTCAAATTCCCAAGCTGTGCTCGAAAGTCTTGAATTCCACTGCTCGTTCTTCAACACCAATTCACACTGCCTGCAGTCTGATAGGCCCAGAAATAGCTACCTGTAGACAATGGGTCATCGTTGTCGTATCGTCCACGACTTACTGACAGTTACTAGAACGTGTGAAACGTGTGCTATTACAGCTGGAACACGAGATATTACAGCTGCATTGTGAGTGCTGTAAAAGATCCCTGATGTTTTGGTACCTCTGCCAAGTCGGATGGAAGTTATTTTCGTTCCAAGCTTTCAAGGTGTCTGTGTAACTGTTTAACTAATGACTGCGATTAATTCGATGGAAATATAAAGACGAAATAAGGTGTCAGGTGAATGTCAAAGATTATTTTTAACTTGTAATTACTGTCACATATGAGCAACATTTAATGGTGTCACAAAATGTTGACATTAACAGCAGGGACCCGTGAAGATCCGGGTTAGAACTGGTAACCCATGCTTGTCGTAAGATTTGACTGAAGGGATCAGGTGGTCAGGCTTGTTGACTTGGTTGACACATGTCTTCGTATCCCATTAGGGTAGGATGATGCTAATGCTGTTGATCACAGGATAATCTGGTCCAGACTTGGTTATTTACAGAGAGTTGCCAAATAGCTGGAATATTGCTGAATGCCGCGTTTCGTTCCTGCATGTCTATCATCCTACCAGTTTAGTCCCCTGAATAACTCGAGTTCAATACGTTGTAAGCAACCCATGCTTGTCCTAAGAGCCGACTAACGGGATGGGATGGTCAGACTGCCTGCTCATGATGTCCCATTGTGTGGATCATGTACAGATCGCCGTCATATAACCCGGGTATTTTGGACTCCGGCGTTAAACAAAACCAAACGAACAACATTTCATAATTATACATCGTCCAACCATACGCTTAATATCTTCTATATTGTCATGATCTGTGTTCGCTCGTCAAGCTGAAGACCCGCGTTCGATTCCCCACATGGACACGATGTGTGGACTCCATTTCTGTTGTCACCGCCTTCATATTGTCGAAACATTGCTGATAGGGGCGAAAAGCAGTACTCGTTAGCTGAAAAGGAAAAGACTGCATATTTTTTCAGCGCTGTGCTTGCAGTAAAACACAAAACATTCTGACCATTTAAACCCCGATTGGTTAAATGAAGCATGCCCCATCTAGCAGTTAACCTTTATAAATTTTCCATCAAAAAATGTTCTTGTGTAAAAACAATCTATCGACAGCCTCCGCACTAATACCTTACATGTTGTTCGCTGGTCACGATGGGGACATAGGATGATGTGCTTTTTATGTGTGTTTATGTTCCCTGAGCCCAAGCACCTCAATGTTATTTTGAAGGGTCAGGGCTTTGGATCACAATAAGAGGTACCGGAGTTAGGCAACAGCCGAAGCAGTACCAAGTACCAAACGAATTCCCCTAAATCTGGTAACATAGAAAATATTACTGGCTTATAAGCGTGGTACAGAAATTGTTTTGATATGACGTACGAGTTCCCAGAAATGACGTAGTAGCGTCCAAATGGTGCAAATATGAAACAGATTACATGTACGATAAAATTTACACATATATCTTTAGAAGGTCATAAGGGAAGCATTTTTTAAAATGTATTTATAAAGATTAATCCGTATTGTTCGCTATCGTCACAACGTCCTTGCAGCGATGGAATGTCGATACGTAGATGGGACATTTCCGGGACGTCTTCGCAACGTCTTCTCACGACCACGTCCATACGGAAGCAGCAATAACCCCGTTTGTACTCACAACCGAGCACTCTGGGAAACGATTGGCAGTCGATACGTACTAGGAACATTGAGGATTTCTCCTTGTTCCTGGAGAACTGACCTTTCGTTTTGCGTGGACAAAAAAACTTGAACAGAGAAATCAATATAAAAACTAGGAAGCCACGGTGGGTACACGACCTTTAGAATCGTATAGGATATTTATGTATGGAGAGGTAATCGGTATAATGTACACTGGTCAATGCAGCTGAAGCCAGTTATTGACAAGACGAAGCTTTTGATCCAAATAGATTACTGAGGGTTTGGCGCCCAATACCCCAAAGCCACTTGTGATTGCTGTTACACGTCCGCATTAACTGATACTTGGCAGGATTAGGTATTGCCAAACTTCATCACATTTTTGCTCAAAGACGGCATAAGTCCCGTCTGGTTAACCATCCGTTCTGTGTAATCCTAAATTGTTAGGTGTGTCTTGATTTAATTCTTTAATGCTAATGTTTTGAAAGTAATTACGAATCTTCAATGTGGTTGACGAACATCCTGCTCATCGAAATCAAACATATAGGCCAGTACTATAAGACCTACTGGCCCTGTGTTGGAATATCATTATTAATTTGCCCTTCGGAAAACCGAAGGAACGTTAAGGTAGCTCAGTATTTGAGGTTTGTCACATCTATGGTCCGGGTTCGATTGCCGATTGGAATGTGAATCAAATCAGCCTAAAACCCGACTCACTCACTCATTTTTGTAAGTTTACAATAAGGGGTCTTGGTACGGTAGGTTGGACCACTGACTGAAAAAAACTCAATTATATACATGGCGGCGGTCTGTAAATAATCCCGTGATCAACAGCATGAACATCGATCTACGCAATTCGGATACAACATTCCTGCTACATCCAATGTATAATACATGTTATGATATCATCCTAAAATATAAAAAAAACGTTTTCCCACATTTAAATGCTCAATGGCTACCCTGTAACGTCTGTTTCCTCAACCATCTTTCTGCATCCGATGAGTCATACTGAAAGCAACAACTCGAGTATGCGTATCGTGTTGAACCTGCATTTCATCACAATTAAAATCGGATGCAAATTTCATGACATCCTTTGAAATATAACCATCAAAGCCACGGACCAGAGAAAAAAGAAAACACTTGATTAATATTTTCTAAAAATGAAAACACTGCTCACTTCAGAGCAACATCACACTTTTTGATGTTGTTTCCGACGCTGGCAAAACTAAATAAGATTAGAAATACTCTGTCCGTTTTATTCGTAATCTGTTTCCTGCAAGATGCTGATTCCGGTTTCATGCTGAACAAAAACAAGTGGAAAAACGTTTAGGTCAGGAAATGTATCCAAAATCAATATCCTTAAATTTTTCTTTGAATGTTTGGAAATTGTTTAGAGTCGCAGTCAGGAGGAACCAGACATTATCCAATTTACTTCTTCAACACCTCATTTTCGATTGTTTTTGGCACCAGAAGGTTCACATATGCGATATAATGCTGTTTTACTTACACACACATCTAGTTTGTCATCGCAATCTGGTTTTGATAGACACTGGACAATATTATAATATTTTTCAATAGAAAAAGCTAGCATTGTTATCCGTGTGTTATGACATAATTAGGTGTGCTACATGTTACATTAAACGAGTTTCGCGTCATTTAGCTACCACAAAACAGCGAGTAACAATTAATGATTAATTGAGTTATGGCTTTCATTTCCAGCCATGTTCGTACACATCAATTCTAACCACCTTATCAGTACCGATTTGGAACAGGAAGCGCCAGCTGTTAACTATGTTGATGGACAAAAGCGAAAGTCGATTCAAATCAGAGGATGTATCACTGATGGACCAATACCACACAGTATCCTGTTAAATGAGGCTTTTCTACACACAATACACAAGGTTAATAACGAATACACCGTATTTCGACACGCCTGATTTAACGAATCGTTGGTCCTGGTCACAATGTGAATATGTTGGTCGAAATACGTTAAATTGACTACGAATACAACGTACTGAATTCGGAGTGAGTGGACCGATTGAGTTCAGTGTTGTTATCTAGATCCAAAGATTGAGTGAGGATGGTTTTGCGCCGCTTTTGGCAGTATTCCAGCAATATCACAATGGGGGACACCAGACAAGTGGGACACCAGATATGTGGGAATCGAAACCCAACGCCTAACCACTGGATGCACAGCCCCCCAGATCCACAGAAAATACTAGGTAATGAGGTGGTACGGCAATATCAGTGTGATCAGAAGATCGAACGCCCAGTAATATCCTCACTGACATCTGCAACGGAGTATTAACCATGTTCAGCAACTGATGGAAAGCGCTGTCATAACTCGTGACAACATTAAGGCACAACTAACGCTTGTCAGTGAACGACCTTACCACCTGCTCCTTCTGAATAAACACCAAGTACTCATGATCTCGGAGCCCGTGTTGCCAGTTCCTGAATAGATATTTTCTCAGCTGAATGCAAAATGTCTTCACGATCTTTCTTCAAGTGAACCTAAGAAAATATCAAGTTCATTTATACCAGGGTATTTAGATGCACTGCACTTCTCGTCTGGACGGAAATATCTCTTGAGACTGCTCATCATCGATATCTTTTACCGATGGTGTTCTACAGGGTCCAATTTAACGACAGTCAGTCCTTTACAAAATGCCTTGCTCACCCTTCCATTGTACAAAGCCACGTCCCCTAAGGACATACAATTGCATGTGGTCCGCTAATGGGAGAGGAATTGAGAGAGACCTTTAAAATAAATTGGTTTCTTCAACGATCTTTGCTTCCCAGGCTGATATTGAGTCTGGAACGATCCCCCTTCTCCAACAGCCCCCTCCTTTGGTTTCTTGGAGACCCAAGCTTCTGATAGCATTTATTGGTATGGGCAGATTTATAAGTCTCTTGAGCACATGGTTGGATTGCTTTTATCCTAGCCGAAGAATTATGCCGGAAAAATATACTACAATGTAGTGGAACAAGATATGTTGCCGAAGATGGTAATTCCGATCCTTGTTAAATAATGTAATGTCTCTGGCGAAAACAAAATACACGAAAGCAGGAACCAGACCAGGTTAGGACTTTACCTGGATGATTGCCAAACGGACAAAAGAAAAAACTTAATTCATCTTAAGAAAGGCTATCACTTGCGGCTGCTATCTGGACCACATTTGATATACTGATGTAATAAGAATAGCGCAAAGGGGAGTATCTCCGCGTATGTTGTTGGTTTGTGGACAAATAGGTTTACACCTACAAGGCAAAGCTGGTGACGTTTATTATTAATATTATGCCCTGTTATGCTCTTTTATACCCGGGGAGAAAACTGCTTGCATTCTTAAGAGATGGTGAAAATAGCTTTCTATCTGAATACATCGTGTGTTTTCTTCACTTGAAAGTCAGTAGCACAAGCAACAAACAAGGGAAGAATTAAAGTTATCTAATCGTACAACACTCGACTGAAATCATGATGGCAAGGCGTCAGAAAGATGTCAAAATAACGATCGCTATCCCTTCAGACGCAAGACTCTCAGTGTATTCTTCGACCAATGCCAATTTCTGCACAGGGGTGATATAGTCACATTGAGCAAGGTCAACCGGTACTGAGTTATCCAAGATGACTCTGGTCCTGTTCCAATTTCCCCAAACTATGACCATGTACATGACCCTCATGTGATTGCTTTACTGTTCAAGAGAGATAACTTTTGTTGATATGAAGGTTTAGGATTTCAGCTAAGATGTTCATCAGGATCTCTCTGTGTTATTTCAAACACATATTGTTTGCCTCACTCACGAACTTCAGATCAATCCCCTGGTAAACTTGAACAGCCAATGCCAACTAATTTCGATAATGTGTTTTCATGTTCTATTTGGAAGACGCCATACAAAATTGCAATGCTCTTGACTTCACACACGTAATCTTATACGTTGTATATCAGCACAGTCAATAGAAGCATTCCTCCCCATACAATGAGTGCAACTGCTGAAAGCAAGGATTTTCTGTTTGCACAGTACTCCACGATCCTATAAGTAATAGAGTTATGGAGACCTTCACCTTTACATGCTCTAACAGTAATCACTGCAGAAGACAAAAACATGAAAGCATTTCTCGTACTGTTATGAAAAATACAAGAACCTTAACTTCCTGAGCCTTTCCACGAATATATCTTAAGGTGATCGTAATTGTCATTCTTAAACAATCTTCTGATATAATGGTTATCAATGTTGGACAGTACCTTCGTCATCTGTTGACGTGTTAGGCCAGGGCCACAAAGGTTTTAAACGTCCATTCTGTTGGTGTTCACATCAGCACGGATGACTGAGTGTAGCTTTAAAAAACTTATACCAATATTCCATCAATATCACGATGGGGGGACACCAGAAGTGAGATTCTCATATCGTTCCCATGTAGGAAATCAAACCCGGATCTTCGGCATGACAAACGAACACTTTAACCACAAAGCGACCCCACCGTGCCCCCGACCCCCACCCAACCCCCCACACTGGTATAGTCGTAAGTAGATGGTTAATTTGTAACTGATGATCCATTATGGATACATGACTCAAAACAGATCTTCATTGAGCCTATTTAACTGTTCATTCTGATGACTTTATACAAGCCTATTCCCCAGCAATCATAGCGTGTTCAACTGGACGTTTTATATTAGCAGTCACGTGAGATATAGTCGTGTGTAACCTGGGGCGATACTTTCACCCGACAAGCACATATTGCTCATCATGGCGGATAAGGGAAAATGGTCTTCGATGTCTGGCAATGGTGGTGGAGCACTTCGGCCAGAATGTGTCCTTATCAATAGCTACCAGACAAAATAAGCTTTCTGTGCGTCATCGTGTAAGCATGGTGGCAGTGAAAGTAAAAGTGAGAGGACGTTGGCAAATACGGAAATTGAACATCCTCTGTGTTTGATGCTTCGTTTTTGATTGATCCTCAAGTGAGATCAGGAAGTTTTAGTAACTAAATAACATAGCCAGTCGATAGAACATAGAACAGTTGATCTAAAGATGGCATAATTTCCTTTTTGTAGTCACATGTATGAAATTTCAAAAGGTTGAAAAGTATATGTTTCCTCAACTGGGATAACGGTACATCTATACGGACTTGCTGCAGCGTTACTTATGGCAGCTTTACGTCATTCAGAATTAAATAACCCGGAAAATTATGGAATTACATTATGTGCATGATAAGCTTTTGCTTTTATGAGGATGCATTCTCCTTTGAAAGTTGAGAAAGGGAAGTTATGTATTCAAAATGCCTATCAAATATAGTTTGATGAAACACACTGAACAAAACGCACAATCAATAATTCTCAAGTGATATTGTGCATGACAGTAAAAACATCAACTGAAACATTACCTCCTGAACGTTTCGTTCTGAATATTAAAAAATGTCGTTTTTTCAGATGATAGAGTTGATGCTCTGTCCAATCAGTATACGATATCACCAACCGTATATTCTGTCAAGATCGTCATGTTCCATCAAGTTCTTCTGTTACAAATTATATGTGGTATGCGAGCAAATACTCGTGGCTCTCATTCTTGACAGAAGTTTGAATATATAGCTTTGTGAAGAAGAAAATAGTCTACAGGATACTATTACATGTTGAACGAAATGTTTATTTTGAGACGTGTATCAAATACCCATCTCACGCTCTGAACCATTTCCTTGTTGATACAAATAAATGATGCAGTGTAAAGGAATCACACTATGTTGGAGTTCGTTTTGGAGACTCTGAGGCGCTACAGAACTCGCTGGCTTAGTAATGTTGAGTGTTTTAATATGCTGCTCCAAGAAGAGTCGACCAACACTCAGGCTGTGATCCTTGGTTTGTTGGAGCCAAACTTTATGTGTGCTTGGCGGAAAAACACATGTCCATTGTCATAGCCAAGCAAAGGTTATATAATGATTGGCTTGAATCCACGATTATCCAAACTGTGATCCTTGGTTTGTTGTTGCCAAATTACACTTGTGTTTGATGTAAAATATGACATCCTTTCATTCTTTAAATTCGTAGCCGAAGCTAAGATTCACCGATAATTGGTTTGAATCCACGATTACCAAGTCTGTGATCGTTGGTTTGTTCATGCCACATTACACTTGTGGTTTTTTGTGTAAAATGACACATTCATTCATCCTCTGGATTCGTAGCCGAAGCTAAGATTCACCGATAATTGGTTTGAATCCACGATTACCAAGTCTGTGATCGTTGGTTTGTTAGTGCAGCATTTCATTTGCGATTGGCGTTAAGGTATATTCATTTATTCTTTACACGTGTACGTGTATCAAACAAACCGCAAGGACATGTGAAGACATCTAACGCTAGACCACGTCCTGTCAAGGCCTCATCCCCTCCTATACCTCCATGTTATCCGATCTAAAACGTGTGTAATTCCGTCTTTTGAACGGCAGCTTCCCTTTAACGCTGGCAATTACAACCGCTGCTGACTGTCGCTGTCCCTATGTCCAATATCTGGTTTCAGATTGTCTGGACACATAGTATGTAATTGGTAATGCCACCCTTGGAGACGTGGCGAATAAGTCAAACATGGCTGCAGGCTCCATAGCTTTTGTTGAGAACAGACAGGAGAAGCTGGGCTAATCCTTCACTAATTTGAGCAGAGAATCGCTATTTGAATCATCTAGCTTCAGGGACATCTCTGTGCATGTTTGTGTCCTGCTGGAAGTGTAATCATCAGCCTCATCTCGGAAAAAATCGCACTGTAATTTCCTTCCATGTTTACAAGAACAGGTCGAATGGTGCTTGATAGGACAGACAAACGGTGCTAATGAGATCCCTTGGAATCTAATGGCGTCTTGTATTGGAAACGTCCATCACACACTGTCCACAGGAAGGACGCGGAAGTAATGGCACGTGTTTACAAATACTTACCTTCAACTCTTTGATACTTACATCACAGCCAGGCACAATTTCCACAAATGACTCTCTAATTTAGGCTTTCTGTTTCTTTGTGAACCTTGGAGATGTTTAACTTTTCTTTCTGATCCCTTTGGTAATAAACCCTGGCAAATCATGAACTGCATAACCCTTTGCTAGCAACGTATAGGTATGGAAATGAAAGTATTTGTGTGGTTTTATTTTGCAGGAGATTTACATTGCGTTCTTATGCGTTATTCTGTCTGAAGGGAATTTCCTCATGTAACCCCCACGTCACGTTTATGGACGAAGATCTGAATATACGATAGTAGTAATTTACAGAGGTATATTTCTACATTTCAATGCAGACAAAGGGAACATAACCCATCTTTGTGTGTCATCTTTGGAATCGACTTCCTATGTCTTATCACATATATGTAAAATTAATGAAATATATATGTTGATGTGCATCTCAGTTGTGAGGATTTTGTAACTTGGATGTAGTTTCTAGATAATAGAGCCTATAGGAAAAGAGAGAGTCATATTGAAGGAAATGTATATCTAGTATGCCTCCATCAAGCTGAACTAGAAACCAAATGAAAGCTGTTTACAAATGGTCAATCACCATATTAATGTATCGCCCCCGTACAAAAGTACTTTTGATTGTGGTGCCAATGCATACATCCTGTCATAAAGTACTTTTCAACCAGGGATCTTCACAGGAACTGAAGTGTTTCGGTAGTATCATCTCTTTCATAAGTCTTGCAATCACTATATAATACTTGAAGAATTGCCTACAGTGTCATGTTAACAACGGATAAAAATGTTTGTCAGTTATTCCCAATTATGAAAACAGTTCAGTAGTATAAACAATGGGGGTCAGTTTTCCAATTTTCGAATCCATACATCCCAGGTAAACGCAATATACAGTATAACTTTCATATAAATTTGACTGAATGAATTTGGTTTCACTGCGCATTTACCAATATTCACCAGGAAAGGGCATGGTATATTGAGTCCATGTGCGTAATCGATCCTGCGCCTTCGTGGGACGTTTCAACTACTAGCCTACCCAGCATAAAGTGAGCGAGTGAGTTTGGTTTACACCGCACTCAGCAATATTCCACCTACAGGTCGGTGGTCTGTAAATAAAAGAGTCTAGACCAGACAATCCAGTGATCAACAGCATGAGCATCGATCTGCGCAATGGGGAACCAGCGACATGTGCCAACCAAGTCAGCGAGCTTGACCACCCGATCCCGTTAGACGCCTCTTACGACAAGCATAGTCCCCAGCATAAAGGATTAAGTGTTATTATAAAGTTAACGCTATTCAAAAAGGGAAACACATACGATACTGAACTTGTATCAGCAACAATTATGTAAGAATAAAGTTCAAGAAAATTATATTCAAAGTTACAATGCATATGCCAGTTGCGTAAACACCGGCTTTGACAACATGCAGATGTTTTGCATTGAAATTTATCAGTAATGGTAATACCGGAGGAAGATCAATTCAAAGGTAATTGTCACCCGGTCCGTTTCATTGATTGGTTTCCACTTTAGAAGTAGTCCATATCTTATTTTCTGTTTTCATTCAACGTACTTGATTGGCACGTCTTCAAATAAAGTAGTGCTAGGTGCGATGATCGACAACAGAACCCAATAACATGTATGTCGGAGTCAAGTAGATGTCAGGGCATTGTGTCCATACATTGCACATTGATGAAAACTGATTTCTGCTTGTACTTCAAACACAATGATGTATTCCCGGACGAAGATCAACATAAATGAAGATTCTTCAGATGGTTAACGTTGACCTTGACAAAGATAATAGGTACACAAGCACCACTTGACCTTCAGAGCAAATTTACAAAATATGTAAAACACCAGTCGATATATTTTGTATCACTGCCACTGTGGTGTTCTCAAATTGCTACCTGAGGGGGTAAATTGTAGTAACTTAAAGTTCAAACATGTTCACTGTCATGTTTAATCTTAATACCCACTGTCCATTCGGGGCGGTGGGAGTAGCCTAGTGGTTAAAGAGTTCGCCCATCACACCGAAGACCCAGGTTCGATTCCCCACGTGGGTAAAATGTGTGAAGCCTATATCTGGTGTCCCCCGCCGTGCTATAAAAAGCGGCGTAAAACTGAACTTACTCACTCACTCACAATTCCATTCATGGGTACAATGAGTAAAGACAGTTCTATTCAAGGATACGGTGAATAATTTCTTGTGTCCCCCAGCTGAGATACTGCTTGAATATTTCTATATGAGGGGTAAAGGCATACCCACTCACTTCCCTTCCTTCAGAGATTTTCATTGTCCTTTGTTTTCCTTCCCATAAACTATCGGTTACCTAAACTGGGTGTTCGGGAAGATGAATTCACTTCGAGCTCAAGGAACATCAACAAACATCGAGGGTATATCACCCCTTGTCCCCCTCGTGGCCACTGTGCAACTTATTTTGCGCCGTTGCACCTTCCATAACTATCGCGCCCTTGTACCTTACGTCGTATCCTCCTACCAACTTGTTCTGCCTGCCTGCCTGGTATCCTTGAAACCTGTATTCACATTTACCTTTGTGGCGTGGACTCTTGAATATATCTGCTTCTGGATTCAACCATATTGCTTCAGGTTTACCTTTCCTTCCACACATCCCAGTCGTAGTTCCATCCTAGCACAAACCTCCACCATCTACAGTCATATTGATACCTTCATTCAGACACGCTTGCATTGTCTCCAGTGTTTCTTTCACAAAGCCCACCACTTAACTTACCATCGTTTGTCTCCAGGTGACAAGTACACCATACGCGTTTGTTCTCGCATTAACGTATGTGCAAGAAGACAATCAAGAAAGAAAGGAAGTGTTTTCTGAAAGTAACTCTTTGTTCAGCAGAGGTCAATGAATCACTTCAGAATCAAGTCATGGACACTTCCGACACAACACTGATCTTCCTTATAGAGAGCGTGTTTATTGTAGTACCCATGCAAGACAGGACGGGCATCTACTTCTATGTGCTGCTAATAACACTTGTGTGTGACTGCAATTTATCTTTGAACCTTGCTTTCTCCGAAATGATGCATCATTACTGCAGCTATCACTAACATGTATCCTGCGCGTCTGATGTTATTATCACTGTGGTTGATCCAGCTATCACTAACATGTATCCTGCGCGTCTGATGTTATTATCACTGTGGTTGATCCAGCTATCACTAACATGTATCCTGCGCGTCTGATGTTATTATCACTGTGGTTGATCCAGCTATCACTAACATGTATCCTGCGCGTCTGATGTCATTATCACTGTAGTTGATCCAGCTATCACTAACATGTATCCTGCGCGTCTGATGTTATTATCACTGGTTGATCCAGCTATCACTAACATGTATCCTGCGCGTCTGATGTTATTATCACTGTAGTTGATCCAGCTATCACTAACATGTATCCTGCGCGTCTGATGTCATTATCACTGTAGTTGATCCAACTATCACTAACATGTATCCTGCGCGTCTGATGTTATTATCACTGGTTGATCCAGCTATCACTAACATGTATCCTGCGCGTCTGATGTTATTATCACTGTGGTTGATCCAACTATCACTAACATGTATCCTGCGCGTCTGATGTTATTATCACTGTGGTTGATCCAGCTATCACTAACATGTATCCTGCGCGTCTGATGTTATTATCACTGGTTGATCCAGCTATCACGTGATAACATGTATCCTGCGCGTCTGATGTTATTATCACTGTGGTTGATCCAGCTATCACTAACATGTATCCTGCGCGTCTGATGTCATTATCACTGTAGTTGATCCAACTATCACTAACATGTATCCTGCGCGTCTGATGTTATTATCACTGTAGTTGATCCAGCTATCACTAACATGTATCCTGCGCGTCTGATGTTATTATCACTGTGGTTGATCCAGCTATCACTAACATGTATCCTGCGCGTCTGATGTTATTATCACTGTGGTTGATCCAACTATCACTAACATGTATCCTGCGCGTCTGATGTTATTATCACTGTGGTTGATCCAGCTATCACTAACATGTATCCTGCGCGTCTGATGTTATTATCACTGGTTGATCCAGCTATCACGTGATAACATGTATCCTGCGCGTCTGATGTTATTATCACTGTGGTTGATCCAGCTATCACTAACATGTATCCTGCGCGTCTGATGTTATTATCACTGGTTGATCCAGCTATCACTAACATGTATCCTGCGCGTCTGATGTTATTATCACTGTGGTTGATCCAGCTATCACTAACATGTATCCTGCGCGTCTGATGTTATTATCACTGTGGTTGATCCAGCTATCACGTGATAACATGTATCCTGCACGTCTGATGTTATTATCACTGTGGTTGATCCAGCTATCACTAACATGTATCCTGCGCGTCTGATGTTATTATCACTGTGGTTGATCCAGCTATCACTAACATGTATCCTGCGCGTCTGATGTTATTATCACTGTGGTTGATCCAGCTATCACTAACATGTATCCTGCGCGTCTGATGTTATTATCACTGTGGTTGATCCAGCTATCACTAACATGTATCCTGCGCGTCTGATGTTATTATCACTGTGGTTGATCCAGCTATCACTAACATGTATCCTGCGCGTCTGATGTTATTATCACTGTGGTTGATCCAGCTATCACTAACATGTATCCTGCGCGTCTGATGTTATTATCACTGTGGTTGATCCAGCTATCACTAACATGTATCCTGCGCGTCTGATGTTATTATCACTGTGGTTGATCCAGCTATCACTAACATGTATCCTGCGCGTCTGATGTTATTATCACTGTGGTTGATCCAGCTATCACTAACATGTATCCTGCGCGTCTGATGTTATTATCACTGTGGTTGATCCAGCTATCACTAACATGTATCCTGCGCGTCTGATGTTATTATCACTGTGGTTGATCCAGCTATCACTAACATGTATCCTGCGCGTCTGATGTTATTATCACTGTGGTTGATCCAGCTATCACTAACATGTATCCTGCGCGTCTGATGTTATTATCACTGTGGTTGATCCAGCTATCACTAACATGTATCCTGCGCGTCTGATGTTATTATCACTGTGGTTGATCCAGCTATCACTAACATGTATCCTGCGCGTCTGATGTTATTATCACTGTGGTTGATCCAGCTATCACTAACATGTATCCTGCGCGTCTGATGTTATTATCACTGTGGTTGATCCAGCTATCACTAACATGTATCCTGCGCGTCTGATGTTATTATCACTGTGGTTGATCCAGCTATCACTAACATGTATCCTGCGCGTCTGATGTTATTATCACTGTGGTTGATCCAGCTATCACTAACATGTATCCTGCGCGTCTGATGTTATTATCACTGTGGTTGATCCAGCTATCACTAACATGTATCCTGCGCGTCTGATGTTATTATCACTGTGGTTGATCCAGCTATCACTAACATGTATCCTGCGCGTCTGATGTTATTATCACTGTGGTTGATCCAGCTATCACTAACATGTATCCTGCGCGTCTGATGTTATTATCACTGTGGTTGATCCAGCTATCACTAACATGTATCCTGCGCGTCTGATGTTATTATCACTGTGGTTGATCCAGCTATCACTAACATGTATCCTGCGCGTCTGATGTTATTATCACTGTGGTTGATCCAGCTATCACTAACATGTATCCTGCGCGTCTGATGTTATTATCACTGTGGTTGATCCAGCTATCACTAACATGTATCCCTCGCGTCTGATGTCATTATCACTGTGGCTGAAAATTATGATCCTCAAAACAACATCATGACAGTCATTGCCACCACAATCTGTGTAACAACCATTACTCTTACGATCTGCATAAAAATCATTGTCAACATAATCTGTGGAACAACCATTACTCTTATGATCTGCATAAAGATCATTGCCACCATGATCTGTGGAACAACCATTTCTCTTACGATCTGCATAAAGATCTTTGCCACCATGATCTGCGTAAAAACGATTGTCCAACCCATGTCTAAAAGAATCCACCACGATCTGTATAACAACCATTGCCACAGTGATCTGTGTAACAACCACTGCCACCATGATCTGTGTAACAACCACTGCCACCGTGATCAGTGTAACAACCACTGCCACCATGACCTGTGTAACAACCATTGCCACCGTGATATGTGAAACAACCATTGCCACCGTGATCTGTGTAACAACCACTGCCACCGTGATCTGTGTAACAACCACTGCCACCATGACCTGTGTAACAACCACTGCCACCGTGATCTGTGTAACAACCATTGCCACCATGACCTGTGTAACAACCATTGCCACCGTGATCTGTGGAACAACCATTGCCACCGTGATCTGTGTAACAACCACTGCCACCGTGATCTGTGTAACAACCACTGCCACCATGACCTGTGTAACAACCACTGCCACCGTGATCTGTGTAACAACCATTGCCACCATGACCTGTGTAACAACCATTGCCACCGTGATCTGTGGAACAACCACTGCCAGCGGTGTTTGCATAATAGTCACGTGTGTCATGATCATTATGACAACCACTGATACCAAATCAACACACAACACTGCTCAACAATTATCTGGGTCATGCCACCATTACCTGCGTCCCGTTCAGCAAACCAAAGTACTGCCAGTGTCGAAGGTATGGGGACTTCGCCGTAAATATCAGAACGACGGTCTTGTGAACAATGCCTTGTGACACATCTGTAGCCACCACAAGCATTGCAGTTAATCATATATGATCACATATATGATGATGGTTTTGTAATGACCTTTCGTAGCCAACCGGCAAAACCACAGAGAGTTTTGTACGAAGCGTCCAAATGTGCATAACAGGTGCCTCTTTAAAACTGACATTTCAGAACATATCTCACATGTTAATGGTTAACACCATTCATTCCCTGAAATAATGGCAAGGTTGGAATGCTTTTCCGAATTATGGAGTGATCATATATGACAGGGTATGAAGAAGCTGGGTATTACGTCAATGGGCACTTTGGCTACAAATAAATCAGTTTTGAAACATTTACATGCGTGCTCGTGGAATAGGGAAAACAAAATTACTTTGCGCTAATAATACCGTTCCGAGTATTGCCTTCTAAGAGGAATTGAAAATCGTTGCTATAACGAGCTCCCTGTTGAGTTGTAACATAGAGGCCTAGAAGGGTCTAGTGAATTATTAAGCTGTTTCGAAATTCCACTTCACAGATTTATGTATGCGCCATGTTGGAAACTATGGATTATGGTATCTAGAAAACATCATTTATGATGTTGTCATCGATTGCGTCATTTACAACTCACACTCCACTAGCGGATGTGGTGCCAAACAGAGTGATCCACGACGTCATTGTACCTCACTGAGGTATTGAAGTCATCAAGCCAAAACGCTGGGATAATTCACAATTTACGTTCACGTTGATGTACTTCCAGTCAATATCGAATTTATTTCCTCTCAAATGATCAACTCGCATTTTCTTTACCCCACGTAATACAGCGTATTACTTTTTATCATTATAGCGCAACGATCCATCGACCTTCGCGTTATGGCATTCTAAGGTGAAAGCGCCATGAACTGACTGTTAAGGAAAGCAATACCACGATGAAGAGTACTATGGAACTCAAAGCCTCAAGTTCATCTACTTTGGTTTATGATTGGTTTGATTGACCTGATAATGCTTTGACTTTTATGCTTTAGAATGATAGTGGGATTATATGTTCCAGTCCTTTCTTAGCAATTCTTGCCAATAAATACGTGAGCGAGTATGATTTTTAAAACACAAAACACAAAGAAGCACTGAAAACAATTCGTTTCAGATGTCAGAACGCATCATGACTCCCAAAGGACCAGGCACCATACAAATTATATCGTACATCAGTCACGTGCATGTTATATTGCCTTTATATCGCGTCGAATTGAATTTTGTATTTGATGACATACTGTGAAAATTTGATCTCTTTTAAGCGTCCATTACGTGTTCATTGATGTATCACTTTGAGCAAAACCAAAGACAATGGTGCTTTGTTAATGTATAAATGGTTACTTGACCAACGTCAACCACCTTCAGTATGTGGACTCAGATTCGTTACATCACGATGCAAATTTGCTTTGTGATTTTTTTCGTTTGCTTTTAGAGTTCTGAAAACGTGTGTAAACAAAACACGATCTGAAAAACTGCATGAACAAGATTTCCATGACGTCACGAACCATTAGTGCGAACCATTTTGAAAAGCCCTGAATCTATTGTCTCTGACATGAAATTCTCCATGTGTACACAAAAAGTCAGCGTTCTTGAACAACGTGATAAACAAGTAAAGGCATATGATATATTGTGACAAAAAGCAGATACATTCGGCTAAAGAAGGACTATTCCGGTTGTTTGCAAGTGTATGACAGTGCGGGTAACATGATTTGATGGGTCTTCATAGGTTTATGCAATGTGTGAGAGAATGACAGTACTGTAGGCTTCAAACATAATGGTCCGTGAAGTTTAATAGCTGAAACAAACGACGATACCTTTGTGATGGTTGGAGATATTCAAGATATTCACCTTTAAGATGTTAGTATGTGTTTATGTTCGTGTTTTCTCAAGTGTTCCCAAAACATATTTGAGAATTTCATCGAATAATAATATACTGAACAGAACCTTTCTATTATTGGTTTCCATAGTTCTTTTTGGGATCATCAAGAGTGGCGCAATATGAATATTGAATTTTTGTTTTTATGCCAGGAGAATTGCTTAAACGAGACAATGGAATCAGAATGTTTGGTCTCAATCCGCCGTGCAAAATTGTTTTCAATTGATCGACAGTCAATGAATGCCACTGTCACCACGTGAATAACTCGGGCCAGGAACTATATCGAAAAACAGGTTACTGACACGAACAACAGCTGAACCATGATCCCCAAATTGGCCCCCAAAACATCATTAATGCAATTGGCCTGGATCCTTCAGCTAAGGATGACAATCACCTTATTCCCAAACATTTAGGGCCTCTTCCAAAAGAAGCCTTATAACACCATTATCGGGTAAAGTAAAAATAACACCCTCCCGTCTGTGCCTCCTTCATTACATTCCTCCAACATTGATGCGTAGGAGACGGGGTTTGCTTGGGAAAAAGTGTTGACCCTCACATGATAACTTTGGGTAATGCAGTAATGGGCATAATTATGGCTCTAAGCACCCAGTTCCATTGATGGCAGCACTGCTTTGCGTTTCCTCGCATCCTCTCAGAGACTCCGGCGTGCCCAGCAATACTGCCACGCATTCTTTGATAATTAGAGGCTCCGGTCACACGGCTAGTAGCAGGCAAGAAATCGAAGCTGTGTGTTGGATATCGGAAAAATCAAGGCGCTGTTGGATATAGTGAATGAAACAGTGAAATGTCGAGTAAAAGATACCGTCAGTGCTCTTTCAAAACGACAAATGAATATTTCGTGGATGACCCTTTACCAAGTGAACACCACGTCCGCTGTTCGTCGGTGAGTGGAGTTTATTGAAAGTTGTAGTTTACATGTTTTGTTCACTAGTGAATGTACGTGTTCAGAGAGTTAGTGTTTATGGGTATGGGGTTGTGTATATGTGTGCATCCCGTTGCCTGTATACGGGGTCGAGTAGAATTACTCTCGGTGTTGACTTTCTAAGGAGATATTTTTGCATAACTGTATAAAACCTTGTATTGATAAACAATAATTTGTGCAAATCCTTCTTCCACAGCGCTTGTTCTCTACCCTCCCATGCCCTTCAATGCTTGTTTCAGAATTAAACAGTTTCTCTCTCAGATTCTATTTTGAAAACAATCTTTATTGTTTCAATGCATAACTGAAAGCACTCATTGTATCAATGAACAACAATCTCCCATGCTCTCCAATGCTTGGTTCAGATTTCAGAAGTTCTCGAAGACAGATTCTATTTTACAACAGTGTGTATTAATTTGTTTCAAGGCATTACTGGCTTAATCTTGTGTCTCCCTGGATAAAATCACAATCACAAATTAAATCCAGAATAATGCATTAGCAATTCTTCATGTATTATTTCGGGAAACTGTAGTTCTCGACATATAATTATATTCACAAATATGAAATGATATAGGTTAACACCAAGTTGTTAAACAGTCAGGATAAAACCAAAATACGAAAACATGAGGAATTATATGAATGGATTATTGAAAATCAGCGACTTCGGGAGTTCACAAGCAGGTACACCTGTACTAGGAATATATGTTTGGAAGCTCATCGAAGTTTTCGTTGAAATATATATAAATGAAATACGATCGGTATAGGAATTCAACAGTTTCAGGGTTTTTTTTATACAATTTGTTAATAGAGTTTATTCTTATCACTGAGGCTCAGGATGAGTATGTGACCCGTCAAGGTCCGGGGTAGAATAGGCTTTCAGCAACCCATGGTTGCCCTTAAAGACGACTATGCACGTCGTAAGAGGTGACTAACGGGATTAGGTGGTCAGGCTCGATGACGCATGTGGTCCAGACTCGATTATTTGCAGACCTCCGCCATAAGGAGGTCTTATGGCGGATGTGCGATGAAAGTTTAAACACTAAACTCACTCACTAGGATGAGTATGTCGTTGTACATCATATCGTTGCGTTTTCATTAATTCAGCGATCTACTCTACCTGATAATATTAGTGAGTATCCATGTTGGTGATTGAGTATGGCTTTACACAACTTTTAGGAATATCCTAGCAATCTCAAGAAACAAGTCAGAACACAAGAAATGGGCTACACACATTGTACCCATGTTGGGATCATATTATGCAAGGTCGAAACGGAATTCTAATTTGTCATTAACAACAGCCCTAAAACAGGATGGGAATAATAAGAAATGACCCAGTTAATCAATTTTTAGCGTCGAAATGGTCAAAACCCACGTGCAAGATCTAGGTTACCACTGTCCAAGGACGCTATTCTAGAGAACAAATAGCATCATTCTGTGTCGTGTCCTTCAGTATATTCACACTTCTTTGAGCAAACAAATGACAACGTAGTGACAGCCCTGTGTATAGGTCTAGAATATTGCCTTGTTCCGTTAAACATGCGAGGAAATAGAAACTCAAGTCTAATACACAAGGGAGACAACCGACATTGATTATTAGCTGCAAGTTCCTTTTATTCGTCTGCATCAATACTTCCACACGGCTTGACATGGCGGGCGAAAACAAAGATGTACGTATTGCTGACCTATGTGCAGTATGTCTATTCGTCACTGTGGTTACCAGCGTTGCAAGAATTAGCTTCTTGTACTACTTGTCTGGCTGGTCAGACACATCTTTGGCCCACAAAAAGTAATTGGCTTCCAAAATCATGAATACAACATGTGATACATTATTAGATCCGGGTTATTGATATTATTGAGGGCGATATATCACACCGATGGCAACCGACACATGAATGAGTGAGTGAGTGAGTGGGTTTAGTTTTGGTGGCGGTCTTAAACTACGTGCAGGTAGTAAACTTCGTTAATATCGAACAAGCATATTACACAGATGACGGATATAACAAACTGTTTTCAGTCGAAATGCCTGCAACAAACTTCGGTTATCACGAACCGGCATTTGTCGTCCCTACGAGTTTGTTATGACCATTGCTTACTTATTTGGTTGTTGTTTAACGCCGCAGTCAGCAATACTCCAATTAGTTGGAGGCGGTAAATGACGGAATCTGGGCCAGACAATCCAGCGATCAACAGCATGTGCATTGATCTACGTAACTGGGATACTCGACTCTTACGACGAGCATAGGTTAAAGGTGCCCAGTTCTAGCGCAGATCGTAACCGACAGTACCATACATGCGTTAGAAGTATGCGTGCTCTATGACACTTCTTGAGTTATGAGATATGTTTGGAGTGGGAGGGATGGGAGTGTAAGCTTTGTGGTTAAAGTGCCGAAGCCCCGGGTTCGATTCTCCACATGGGTACACTGTGTGAAGCCCATGTCTGGTGCTCCCCGCTGTGATGTTGCTGTGATACTGCAAAGGTGTCGTATTAGTTAACTCACTTGGGGCGGTGGGGTGATATTAAGGCGTTCGCTCGTGATATTGCTGGAATATTGCTAAATGCGGCGTAAAACTAAACTCACTCACTCACTTAACTCACTCTGTTGTTAGATAGTAGACACTTCACGCCAAACCTTCACAGCATTCTGCCACATTTCTAACTTAATTCAATTACACATCCTATTGACGCACATGTTCATAAACTAACTGACTTCATAAACCATTCAATGGAACATGTGTTAATCTCATTTCTAGAGCATTGTGTTGCCCACTGCTATGAAAATGTCCACGACTATTAGCTCGAGGAAAGAGACGTTTATGTGAGAAATGTTCTCACAATGAATGGATCCTAATCTAACTTGACAGAACATCTTCATACAATCCTGTCATACTGCGCTCGTAACAAAAATTAATTACGACCAGCAAAATAAGAATCACATGAATATATTGTTTTCATTTCACCTTGCGTGAATACAAACATTCCCTCCTGAAACTTCTAACATTTCTCTAGATGCAAATGATTCTCGTATAATCCCAGGTAACACGATATAGCGAAGTCAGCGCCACGCGAATAGCCAGTTATAATTTTTGCATGTAATTCTTTAAACTATTCTAACTCTATTAAATGCACAGAAGACGACTTCAAATGTATTCAAATCGATTTTCACAGTTGCAAATGTCAAACGTGTTTACTAACAATTCTTCACTCGGTTACAGCAAATCCATAACAGCATGGTGGACAAAAGAATGCCATAACACACATCACGTTTGTCCTTGCCTTACAAAGACACTGCGGTAACATATATCTGTAATGCAATTATGAGATTTCTGATGAGCTTGTGCCGTGTGGGATGATCTCATCACAACACCTATCAGACAGCGTGTTCGGGCTGCAGCTAGTTATATGACTGTGTCGTGTTGGTAGAACTTACAATCGATCATCTTTTCTGAAACATCATGTTCGCGGAAATTTATTTCCAGGTTGGAATTATTTCTTGGATTTCCATAATGACATGCACGTCTATGTCTAAATGCGGTGAAAACGGATAAGATGCGCGCTATTATTCATCTTCAGCAACGAATATTTGGTGGAGTAAGGGAGTATGGTTTTGCGCCGTTTTTAGCAATATTCCAGGGGAACAGCAGAAATGGACTTCACACATTGTACCCATGTAGTGAATCGAACCTTGGTCTTCGGCGTGAGGAACAAACGCGCTAGCCACTTACCTACTCCACGGCCCGTGCATATTTGTTGGAAGCGAGGGTGGGCAGGGTGATCTGGCTTGGTTGATGTTGATCACACCCCAGCAGTGTATATCGATGCTCATGATGTCAGTCACTGGATTATCTGGTCCAGACATATTATTTTCACACCGCCGTCATATACACTAAATTCAGAAACGTCAGAAACGTAACACGAATGTTACAAACGTTTGAAATTGCATTAAATCAAACATTAATCAAGGCGAATGGGTGCGTATTCGATACTGATATTTGGATCTTCCGATATCCATTCGGTCTGTTGTGTCCTGATGATATCAAATACAACACAGTATATGACGCCATTTCCTGTCATTTTGAAATGACGTTACGAAATGGCACAGTCTTATGTCATACCGACGTTAGCACAAAACACGCTAATTGTGAAAAGATCATTTGTGGATTCATCGTAAGACTTCCGTAGTTTTCGTTTCATGCGTTCATAAGGAAAAATCCTTCTCTTTATTCACTACTGCAAACATCAATCTCTTCGTTCACCGCTATGTCACAGTTGTACGTGATTCGTTTCTTTTGGAAACGAGTATAGTTGGAACATAGTTGTAAACATACTTACATAGTGACTACTTTTTCAAGGTCATGCGATTGCTTTATTTTCTTATCAGAGGCGAACCAATTTACTTTGAGAGGAGGTGAAGACGTGTGTGGGTGAAGTGCGGCATTGAAGTAGCTCTGATTTCCGAACCAGCACGAAGTGTCTGTCTACTTGTCATTGTCGACGGTGTACGTGCGACTGTGGATGTAGTGCATGCTTTGTCGTACGGCGGAGTGAAACCCGACTCATGGTGATTGATTTGATGGTGGCCAACACTCTAGTAATCAAATTCGACATGTGAAAATGTCGTCGGCATAGAATTTCATTTGGAACCTGCTACAGAGACCATCTAGCGTTTCCAGGAACCAGGCAGCTGAAGTCATTCTACATATTTTAGTATTAAGTGTAGATAACAAATACAGTGCACTTTCCAGTCAACACAATTACGGATCTAATGCAACGGTTCCCCAACCGGTTCCTTCAACCAGGCACTGTGTGCAGCAAGGCATGAACCAAAAGTTAGATGATTGAATTATGGTATCGATATTGTAAAAAGATATCGACTCAGAAATTAATTCTATATTTTAAGGTTTCGGAAGTTGAAATAACTGAAACTTCCGGCCACAAAAATTGCATGGAGAAATCACTTTGAACTGAGTAGAAAGTGCCCTGACTCAAATAAAGATTAAACGATAACTATTTTGAAAATGTAGTTGAATGTTGAATGAACATGGTCTCAATTCCAACTCTATCCCCTCAACACACTACCCCAACACAAACATAAAGTATACGTAGCAAAAGTACTTCAGACCCTAATTCCTAGCTTGAAACTAACAATATATTTCCCTACTGTCGTATGCATCTGGTAGGATTACAGAACTGCAGTTCTTTTGTTACATATATTACATGGATTGAATTAGATGTTACAGACGTCTTTTGGCTGATTTCCGTTGGTTGCAATGGGTGAGACGGCGAAACCGTTCCTTATTCAGACAGGGATTTATTCCATAGCTCCAAAGACAATGAAACACTTCCCATTACTCAGGGTTTCAGAAGCCGCGCAGTTTCCAAAGTAACGGCATCGGAAACCTGACTTTATAATCGATGGAGAAATACGGTACGATTTGTATATTAGCTTTTGGACGAAAACAAGTTTTATATTATTCAATGGAGAATCTCACACATCATTTACAGCTTAATATTGGTAAAGGAATCTGGGTTTCCAGTTTATTTATGTGTTATTTATGGCTTTTCAGAGCCAACCTCAGCTTACATTTAACGTCCATGTCTGGGTGCTACTCTAATTCGTATCTTAGTGATAAACAAAGGAATTTGAGACCAAATCAAATGAGTTAACAGTCATAAAAGCCATCTCAAGTTAATGTTTTTTATGCAATGCAAAATGGCGTGACCTTGACCTTCATATTTCCGGTGCTGGACGGAAGGCGCTTACGTCTAAACACACACGATGTCGTCATTATGTAAGTTTACAACGACTTGTGGGATCAGACATTCTGGTTGTGTTCATTCCGATGAATGGAGTCTACTAATGCCTGCAGGGAGTAAGAAGAACTCCGTGGGGGTCGTGATTCCAGTTGTTAACTGGTCGTTCTGTCTCGTGAGTCCGAGCACAGGCAAACTAGCGCAAATGGGGTTGCGCAACACAGAGAAAATGACCGGTCTTCTTACATGCGGGCGAAGCGAGCAAAGGTTTTCAGCGTACTTTCCTCGTTTCGGTTCGAAAAATATTTTTCATGTAAAAATCGCCACCATCAAAGGTACACTGCCATTTCCTCACTTGGTTGCGCTCTCAGATTTCCTACCCCATGTTTAACAATTACTCACGTGAAATATGTTTTATTCAACATATTAAGCGCCACTCGTGTTATTTAGACTGTTCTTCGTCTCCATTACCCTAGCCAGCTTCCGTTTGGACGGAGTGACGGAACAAGAATAAGCAAAAATTAAAAAGAAATACCTTATTGCCTAATTTTATGATGAACATGGAGTATATTTGTCTTATCTGTCGTGTCTAATGTTAGGAAATGTCGTAACAGTAACTCTAACTGACATATAAACCACTTCTGGCATAATGGGCGACTGAAGCAGGGGAGTTAGCTGTAAGTGCTCTGTTTGGAATAATACCCCACTGTTCCCTCACTCCGATGAACCGGAAGCTGGAAGGGGGAATGGGTGGCTTTGTGTTACGTGAACGAATTTTAACAGCTATCACTGTCTAAATCCAAATGTTGGGACTTTATGTTTATGAGTAGTGTTTTTTGTACACATAATGCTTCTGTGTTTCACCAAACTGGCACAGACCCGCAAAGATCCGGGTTAGAATTAATCTTTAGCAATCCATGCTCACATTGTCACGTTATCGTTTGGTCAGGCACGCTGACTTGGTTAATGTGTGCATCGTATCCCAACTGTGTAGATCGATGTTCATGACTTCAATCACTAGATTGTCTGGTCCCAATCCGATTATTCATAGACCGCCGCCATGCAGCTGGAATATATCTGAGTATGGCACATCACAATAAGCATAGAACGCATGTGTAATGGATCAGTTCGATATTTTTTCCAAATTTACTCCCAACTTCGTCCTAAAACTGAAAAGTTTGGCATTAAACGCACCTGTTTCACACCCAAATCAGAACTGAATCAGTTGAAAGGTAGCCATACCTAGCCAAGGGATATCATTCCAATGTTGGAAAACATATTCCTTCAGGCAAACGCCATTGAAGAAGCATGTTAATATTCCTATTGTTTTGTCTGTTTGACTTGCAGTTTTAGAAGCGGGTGTACAACAAGAAAGTAAGACGATTTATGCATGACAACTTCATTATCATATATAATAAAGAAGTTGTCATCCAAGTATTTTACTTTCTTATTGCTCAGCATTCTGCTCCAACATATGGATCCGTTACCAAGTTCAAGCTCTTCCTGCTACATTCAATTCCTTACTCCAGTGGCGGGGAAATGAATGGCATTCATCAATGTAAGCGTCACAGAGAATCACTGGCTGCAGCATAATACTTAGCCATTTCCCGGCGGACAGTGATGGTTGACCAAGGCATCACGTTCGAATGACCAGTATCAAAGTCTCAATTAGAGACACTCTGGAAGAAGTCTCAGTGGTACTGGAGTCGTATTTGACAGTTTTCGACCTCCTTACAGTGTGCTCTGAGATGATTGGTACAGTCTGCGTCGATGGCGTGAATGTGTGATTGAGTGAGTTTAGTTTTACGAAGCTTTTAGAAATATTTAAGCAATTATATGATAATAATGATGCAGTTTTGTATAGCGCTTGCTGCCATAAAAGCACATACTCAAAGCGCAATATGAAATAGATTAAAATACATTATAAAAGACTGGATTTGGGGGAAAATGCGTACACTAGTGACGGACTGGGATTCAGAATAGTAGATGGTGAAGAGGTGAGGTTTCAGCTGTAATTTGTCAAATGATTTGATTCCTTTCACTTCAAAGGGGAGATCATTCCAGAGTATAGTTAAAGCAGTTCTAAGAGCCTTTGATCCATATCTATTCCGTCTGTAAAGTGGGATTTTCAGAGGATGCAGGTTCCAGAGCAAAGGTTTCTTGCTGGACGAGGTTCACACAGCAGTTTACTAAAGTATGGTGGAGCTGTGCCCTCGCATTACCTCAACGTCAAGCAGAGAATCTTATACTTGAGCCTGGCTTCTTCAGGAAGCCAGTGCAGGGCCTTAAGAACTGGGGTGATGTGGCTCACCCTTGAAACACGTGTAACAATCCTGGCGGCGGTGTTCTGTATCAGTTGGAGTTTCTTAATGGAGATTTGGATGTACCCCAAAGGAGACTATTTGCCAACATCTAGTCGCGGTAGGACGAGTGATTGCATAATGCTTTTTGTAGCATCAACAGTGAGTCTGTTCCGAATTTGAGCAATGGATAAAAGAAGGAAGTAGACAGACCTGCATAGGTTATTCACATGATCTTCCATGGTCAGATCCGAGTCAATCAAAATGTCCAAACGTTTGACACATGGCACGAAATCAATATGCGAATGAGAAATATCACGGCGGGGGACCCCAGAATCGGGCTTCCGAAATTGTATCCCAGTGGGGAATCAAACCAGGGTCTTTGGCGTGACCAGCTAACACTTTAACCACTAGGCTATCCAATCGCCCCTACGTCGATGAGAGGGTTGCGCCTCTTATTTCCAATTTCCATAGCCACAAATAGGAACTGGATATATTCCTTTCAAACCATAGGCATTGCTGTTCAATTCCCTGGATCCGTGAAACCAACAATTTGGTTTTATGGTTTGGTGATTCAGATTCCTTCTTCTTGTTTGGGATAATGCATGTGACTAACTTTCTAGCGTCTCATAGGCACCTTGGGTTATTCGAGCGAAATAAAGAACTGTGGAACTCCGATAGAGCATTGATCACACCTTGGTGTGGAGTTCAACGCAGTACAAGAAACCCCATTATCGTCATTGTCATTATAATGGATGCTATAATATCTACAACGTACTGTGTTATGTATTGACTAAGCATGGTCATAAATCATGGCGATGTGACAACCTGATGGTGTACCGCATAGGTACATATCTGGTGTTTCCCGCTCTGATAGTGCTGGAATATTGCAAACAGCGGCATAAAACTATACCCAGACACTCATAAATCATCCTGGGGACGTGAAGATAACTTGGTTCACTGTCTCTAACGTTTGTCCTTTCCTGTCATGGATTTAAATGAATCAATGTCGTGGTTAACGGATGTGTTGCTTAAAACGTTTACCCATTAACTCGTAACAACGGATTATATACAGCATCCCTCCCAGGACGAGAAAAAAACTGAGACATTAAGTTGAATGATTAGCGTGTACGTTCGCTCATTCAGAAGGAATAATTATTTTCCACCCGATTTGTTTCGTTCAGCGATGTACATTACATTGCCCTGAATGGACATCTCGACAGATATACAGCAAAAACATCGCGTTCATGTTCGTGTTGGGAGTCTGGAGCCTGTTTAAAGCACAAGATGTTAAAGGAAAACTGATTGATCACTGACTCATCATTTCTATCATTGCCGCGGTATTACATAACCATAGACACAGGTATAACTCACAGGTGCTTGTGCCTTTGCGAGGATTAAAGATTTTTTTAAACTGAATTTTGAGATAACCCCCGACTTGAAACGCGTTGAAACTCAAAACTTATATATTTAAAAAAAACACAACTTTATTCCTCGCAATGACACGAACGTCTGTGGTATAACTCACACTGCTGGCTTTGTAGTAGTAATCCCAGTAATCTGAAATAAAAGTCCTGGTCTCAGTAGCGCCCGGAAATTGCCACGAATATGAGATGAAACGTTTACTGCATGGCTGCGACATATGTTAACGCGAGTATTATTGATAAGTTTCAGATCAGTCGAGACAAGAGCGCTGTCTGTATGCCCACAAGACTCATTACACTCTCTTTCATGGTACTCGTCTTTCGGGCAGTCGGTGGACACTGAGTTGTCACACGTCATATTCTCGTTGGGAACATTGCTTATGCTAATTGCCCTTCCCAAAGGCTGGTTCACGAAAACTCTTCAGTACTTGCGTACCACCCGAAAAATCCGATAAATAATGGTTTCAGAAGAGTATGGACTCCTTGCCACCGTCATGCATACACACTTTGGTTCATTCAACAAATTCGTTTGAAAGTTGTGTTTAAATATAACTTTGACAAACATCAACTGAATTCAATGAGTTCTGTTTAAATTCAGAAGAAAATTACGTAGAAGCACTCATATTTCTTTCTAACCGGCAATATCCGATATATTCTGAATGCTTTAGTATTGCTGATGTTTTGTGCCAGGCCAAGCCATCCTATGTGGATGTGTTGCTGTGATGTTGCTGACTTGGAATTGTTGTGTTTCAGGTCATATCAGTCCTATGTGGATGTGTTGCTGTGATGTTGCTGACTTCGAATTGTTGTGTCTCAAGTCATATCAGTCCTATGTGGATGTGTTGCTGTGATGTTGCTGACTTCGAATTGTTGTGTTTCAGGTCATATCAGTCCTATGTGGATGTGTTGCTGTGATGTTGCTAATGCTGTCGATAGCTGCAACGACATGGCTGGAGGCCGACGGTTTTCGTGAGGGTTTGTGGGAGAAATGCAAATGGCGCGACAGAATAAGCCAACAAGTTGACTGCGAGAAGAATTATCCAAGAGGTAAGTGACGTTTACACAATTATCTAATATGATTATTTACATTCCATGTCGTCGAATATCTAGTAGAAATTGCTGTCGTAATATTTCAAATAATTGTTCTAATGTAACTATCAACATAGTTCGAGTGACGAGTAGCCTTATGATTTCTGCGATCGCTCCTCACGCGGATAATCCGAGTTCGATTCGCCATGTGGGATTAGTGTCCTATTAGTCGGTCTCAAAGCCCCTGAATCGCATTATTTTTCCTTCCACCCATGACTTTCTGCAATGCTAAAGCCCTGGATAAAGCAGGTCTAGATTACCTGGTTCTGAATCTCCTATCTCACTGGGTCTCCTTTTCAGTGTATAAGGATATTTTTGCTATTATGAAAATTACATGTATTCAGAAGCTAAGCGTGAGTCCAATTTCCAATGTGACGTCGCTGTAATATTGCTAATACCTGCATAAAACACTCTCTCGCTTGCTTATATCAAACATATCTATGAATCAATCACTGATTGATTAAGGAGGTAAACATCATGTGTTGGCCAATGTCCGGGTGTTACTGATTATTCGTAACACGGGAATATTTCATTTGAAACCTCCGGCTGACGCTGACGCCGTCGGTTCCAAATATATATTCCGTGCTTCAATTCCTCAGTAACACCCGGAAATTGGCCAACACGTGATGTTTATCGTCATTGTAAACAAAAAAGTAAACCAGAGGGTTTTACTGTCGCACTCATCGAGTACAGGTACAGCAGTGAAGTGTCATCAGATGGCCGCTTCAGCTGGTTCCAGTGATAGCATCTAGAGCTGCTCATTTGTGACGTCACAATATGATTTGAATGACGTCACCACTGTTGATGACACAACAAAACAACTGTTTTCGCTGTTTTCACGTGTCAATACGCAGCGAGTAGTCTTGCTACACATCACTGGGACTTTTGGTTTTCAGTGATTAAATATAGTTCTTAAAACCCTTGAAGTATTCTCTTAAAATTAATTGTCAGTGTTAACAGGGGTATGCAAATTAAACGATTAGTGTAAAGAAATGTCGAGATTCAAAAACCGTCAAACGACGTCTGAATTTCAAAGACTGACAAACGCCATGCTGTAAAAGAAACTCTCGTAAACAGGAGACGATCAAAACAAGGCTTCACACACCCTAACTGCCTAACTTCGTCATCGTATGTTCATGTATTCATGAGTTTGAATTGCTTCTCTGTGTGAAACGAGGCATGCGGTTGCATGACTGTGTTGTGACGAATGAGCCTACGGGTTCATACATTGACGTCATGGTGTATTTGGGAGCTCTGCCCAAGGCACTTGGGACTGATGTGGATTTGTCAATGACACTTCGAAATCAATATTCCACGCGAGGCTACTTTTCGCACGTCTTGCAAATGAAAATAGGGATTTGCCACGGGTTGGTTGCGCATGTGATCTCATTGCGCGACCCGGAGACAATAACAGGGATGGAACCGATGGCGGTCAAGTCCCAGACGTTTCCCGACCTGGCAAGAAAGTCCACCTCAGAGCTATTAGTTCCGACTGTCTTTCAATCTCGGAAACCCCGAAAGTATAACCTTAGAGCACAGAAGTGTTATATATAACAGTTGATTTAATTTGTATTCAACCACTGTTGTCTTGGACCCATACTGCCTCAAACAATACGCAGTCTAGCTCAGAAGTTGATTGCGGAGCATCAGGTTTGGGCGTCTTAAGTAAATAAGGTGATAAGGTGGCCTAGTGGTTAAATCGTTCGTTCGTCACGCCGAAGACCCAGGTTCGATTACTCACATGTGTGAAGCCCATTTCTCGTGTCGTGATATTACTGGAATATTGCTAAGAGGGGCGTAAAACCATACTCACTCATATCTGAGTGGAATCAGGGTCGCATTGTGCTTTAAGGATTTATGCTTATCGGTAAAGCGAGTGAGTGAATTTGGTCGTACGCCGCATTTAACACCACGACATGTAAGATTCAGGTCGTCGGACAGGCCGACAGGTTCAGTCTTAGACGTTTGTCATTCTGTAAAACCCACAAGCACTGTATTGACAAACGTGAAGACCTCATTAGGGCAAGCACGGGATTCGAACCGATGATAACAGGTTTTGTGCATGCCCAAGGGACAATCTATGGAAACCGTCCAAACAAAGACTATCAATCGCTGCACATGATATCACCATCTGATTGCAAACTTATGTTGCTGATAGAAGTAATGATACAAACATTAAAAAGGAGTCTGTGACTGTCATTCGTCCGTAAGTACCATAAATGTAATTTAGGATTCAATGGTGAAAATTAGGCTGAACTTTGTGAAACATCAAAAATTCCCCGCTAAAACCCACATGCACGAACCGGCCATAGTACTAAAACTCTCGTAACCCAAGTATATTTTGACAAAGACTTACACTCGTAGTGCAAAAAAATTGTTCTGCCAAAGCGAGTACTGAAAACATTTGCACAAAGCGTCCTTAAACCCGAAGGACACTGTAAGCAAAAACTTCCGTTGGGTAAGCCGTAAAGACGTATAGTGAAAGCAGGTCCACACTTTAGGATCAATTTGCTAGCAATCTGCCATTCATATGTCCTCTTCTTTTTCGAACCTATCAGCTTGTTTGTCCGCCTTGCGTAAACAGTGATTTTATGGATGACATTTCTGTCACAGAGACGGTCCATTCTTTGAAGTTTAAATCGATTAGGTAAGGATTTAATAACAACGAATTCAGTCTGCCAAGAGTTTCTTTTAAGTCGTTGCAAACATGAGGGTAGCCTTTAACGTCGATGTCACTCATAACAGTTCCCATAGTTAAATTATTCGATGTGTACTGACATGATCGCGTCTCGAAGTCTGTGTTATTCACATAACAGAGTTTCCTGGCACGTTCTTATATTCATTTGTGGCAAAACTAAGGCTGCATAAAAAAGAATTAACTGTTTCTCGGGCACGGTTTTTTTTCAAAATTGATAAGGTCGGTAGGAGTTTTTGTAGGAGATTTTGAATTAAAAAACGTCACGAGGGAGGAATACATTTTTATTTCTCAGAAACACAGCTTGTAATGTTTAACACGTTGTAATGAGTTGTAGATTCCGTCACACTCGTTCTTACAAACATTCATTGTTATAGTGGACAAAAAACGTTTCACCTATTTATTTAGCCTAAGGTAGTTGGTAAGGCGTCGCGAATCCCAAACAATGTATGGTGATAATGAACTTCTCGTGTTTCACCTCTCTTAACCATTGGCGCCATCGTGTTCGTTGTCTAACGCCGCACTCAGTAACAGTGGCAACGCTTTTGCCTCCATCTCAGTTATCGAGCTGGACCAGACAAACCAGACTGAGTGCTGGATAGGTTTAGCATCAATCGGTCGAGGTGTAGTGTTTAGAGCGACTCTCATGAGAGCGACAAGTATCTACCTGTAGCAACCAAGTGTATTCGTCCAGATTACTTGCCCCGCCTGCTTGTCACAAACGCGTTCATAGCGCTAGCTTATCTAATACTTTTGAAGGAGTAAGAACACGTCCCAATTACGGCCAGCCAAATCGTTCAATCGCTTCATGCTCCAAAAAGCATGGTACACAAGGGGCAATTTCAACCAAGAATCCTTATTCATTGCTGATGCAGTCATACGTTCCTAAGAAAGAAAGTGAATAATAATTTTACACTGTTTGAAGAAGACTAATGCTACATGTGTGAGCGACATCAACAATGAGCTTCAAACATTGCAATCAATGGTGGAATCGAACTCGGTTCTTCTGCGTGACAAGTGAACGCACCTAGTTTTAAGTACGATATATTAGTCTATCCTAGTTTCTTTATTAATTCTACTAATGTATTTTCTCCTCTTTCCTTTATTCATACCCATTCTGGATAAAGATAAAGGTATGTGTATGCTTAACTTTTAAGGTGCTTTTTACTGCATAAGAAACAGAGATACGAAAGCGAGAATTGACAAAAGAAATATCCACGAGAATTTGTCCATGAATAATGCCAAACGGAACATTTATAGACTGAACTATATCATATTCTCTACGTTAGTTGAATACAGCGATGCAAGTTCAACCACTATGTTCCTTTTTTCCACTAACTCTTCTGTTTTCTTCCCTCCTTCCTCTCCACTCCCTGGCAACAGATAAAGGTAAGTCTTGTCTTCCCTTCATGACAACAAAATTAATTATATGTGCAATTATTTTTTACACAGAATTTGTCTCGGAGAATGTGTTTTGCGAGCACCATCACAACTCAATACCCGGCAAAGGAAATTACACAATTGAAAATTAAAGTCAACAAAATGTAATAATAAAATAAGGCATTACCAAAACATTATTAGCCTGAAGAACAATCACATGAACTGAACAAACTCAAGATCCAAGCTAAAACAGAAACATGCACGTGTCAGTTACCTCAGCGAATATTTTTTTATTTTGTTCCATTCTTAATTACTATCAAAATGTGTGCACGTACACTTTCTTTGTCCGGGAGTTTCAATGTACAGTCTCTATATTCTGTTTTAAACATATATTCGAAAAATATATGGACTGGGCACAAGTTATCTGCCCTCTCCCAGAAGTTGAATATGTCATACTTACAATATAAAACACATTGACAACAGGGATTTGTCGAAATAATATATACAAGAATAAAACTACAAAAATCTTTCAGTGAGCTTAAAATCTCTCTGTACATGTTCAAATAATCATTCGTATTCATATTGTGATAGAGTAGCATCATTACCAAACAACAATAAATCTAAATTAATGGGTATGCGATGTTTAGCGAGAGTATTTACATTTATAAATAAATCATATCAATGCGTGTACATAAAGAACATTCTCAAAGGGAATTCCATGAATTTTCACAAGAACAACCACAAGTACAAGAAGCATCTGATGTCTCTATCTATCTAATGGTACACTAGTATTGTTGAGCAATTCTACAATCATTCGTTGTGAAGGTTTCTACACAATCAGCTTCCATTTTGATGCTACCGTCTGTATGTTCTTGAGTCCATGATAATAACAAATATCCTTAAGCGTCTTTGCTTTTTTACTATCTGATTGTATATACAGTCATTTGCTGGCTTTTACAAGTGTCGGTACAATTGCTAAAAGCAGTCTTCAATCATCATCGTAAGAATCAAATAGTTCGTAAAGTGTGTTGGACTGGAGGTCATCCATTACATTAAACTGTTTATTAAAGTGTCAATTTGTTTCTATGAGTACTTAAAGTGTGCTGGCTTCTGCTGATAAATATTTGATAGGTTTACAGAACAAAACTACTCCCACTTCATGAAAGTCACATAATATGTAAATACAACTGAAATTTTGACAACATAATATGTTATCCTCAAACTTCGAACTTTTAGTTGTTTTGTTTTTGTCTGTCGGGGTTTTTTGTTTTTGTTTTTTCTTATTGTTTGTTTTAATTATTGTTAATTTTTGTTGCACCGCCGATCCCTTCTCATTCCTGTCAAGACGTAAACATCTCTCACACATGCATACGAATCCGCACACACATGCACCTTTAAATGCACATGAACACAAACGTACACAGCACTCTCGTAACGCCAATTCATGTAGGTTTCAGGAATCAATGGGATCGTAACATTGCACTTTGCCTGCAGACTTGAGTCGAAACGAGCAAAGCTCGTACTTGTTTAAGCGTTTCGGTGTTTAACATTTTTATTTTCAAGGCGGAATTTCTTCGGGCATTCTTCCTAATAGAACTCTAAGAGGTTTGACAAATAAGCAAAAAATACGTAAAACGAACGCCAAAAATCATTCACACAGCAAAATGCTGTAGGCTTTTAATTTATGAGTCGTAAAGGCGTGATGAAGCCTTTCTTGCAAGAGCAGTTGAATAGAAACGCAACTGAAGTTAATCTTGGATGAAGTCTAAAATGATGTAACGATCCCGAAAGTTGTTGGTGCCGTTCTTTGGAAACAGAAATCTCATTTAAAAACCTCTGGTGAATTTTATCGCACGAATTTATCTGCACGAATTGTATTCCCTAACATTCCCTATTCTTACTTGTCCTGTATATTTTAGTGTTTGTTCAGATGAACACCTAACTTCCTGCTTTGTTTATGTCGAGTTTATCGGTAGGACGCGAGTTTCACCTTTTCGCAAAACCTTTTGATATCATCACTATTTAACACAGGTTTTGGAAACAGCAGAATCCTCCAGTGAAACTTTGATATACCATGGTATACTGTTTCAACTGATTGTACAACCAAATTGACACATCTGTGTCAATGAATTTTCACCAATAAACAGAATACGAAACACGGATCTCATTAACCTGTTTAGACAATGACCTACTTTTCAGCCGATCCGAATTTTCTCAAGTGAAACTGAAAATAGACATCGCAAGCAATTCTGGTTACACTGAATTCCTATTCCTTCTTTATAAAGAAAATGGTATTTACAAATGAATTTTAACTGTAAACTTTAATAACACCGTATTTCTATATTTTATAGCGAGGTGTAGGCAGTATGACCTTAACTAAGACATCACATACTCTCCTTGTTTTATGAGCTCGTAAAATGATTCAAAATGTACCTGGCTCACTGGTTACACCTCTTATGTGTTTTTGCGCTTATTCGGTGTAATTCTGTAACGCACAATGAGACTGATAAAGTATCATTTCCGTACCAGACCGCCAAACCTTTCCAGCGGCAGAGCCTCGTCTTGAGATTTCCACGATTTCCAGGTTTCTGTTTGTCAGATCTCGCTGTACGACAGAGCGCGCTGCACGACGTGTTTGCAAGGATTAGAAGGAGTGTAGTGTTGCAATATACAAGTGCATAGATGCATCAAATCATAAAGATGAATATTTAACATGTATCCAGTTAGATGAATTGGTGTGAACATTCTGGACTGGCTATTGCAGTAAGCTGCCCAATAGGAGGGAACCCGGTAATCAGGAAATGAGACTGTTGTGTAATCACTTTTTGATTTGATGAACGTGAACTGCCATACACTGAGTTTTGGTCGCGCTCAGCCATATCCCAGCTATACGATAGCGGCCTGTACACAATCCAGTGATCAACAATACGAACATCGTTCTACGCACTTTGAATACGATGAAAAAAAGTCAGCGAGCCTGACCAACCGACTCCGTTAGTCGTCTCTTACGACAACAATGGGTTGCTGGAGACCACCTCTAACACGGATCTTCTCGGGACCACTGACTTTGCATACCCAGGAAGGTCCAATTTAGAATGTGTCTTCACCACCCCATCGTTGTCGAAAGAGGCGACTAACTGGATCGGATGGTCAGACTCGCTGACCTGCTTGATCCACGTCATCGTTTCCCAACAAAGTAGATCGATGCTCTTGGTGTTGATCACTGGATCGACTTGAATATTTACAGATCGTTGTCATCTAGGTGTTATATTCCTGAATGCAGCGTTAAATAACAAACAACAACATTATGTAAATAACCACCTTTACATACGAGAATCTAATGGTACTGCTACTCTGCCCCATTTTGAACCTTCAAACTTGCTTGTGTGGCGTAAATCTAAAACACGATATTTCCAATGCGAGGAATGTGGACAGTATGCAGATGTCTCACGCTTAAAGGAAAGGCCCGAGGATGAATGGTGAAGAAAGCCGTTTGGTGGACCGCAAGCTCGTATCGACTTGATTCGTCCAGTAATGCATCAATATATAAGCAAATATGCAGAGATTCCTAACAGACCAAGGGCTTCACAAATCTTCCAAATTAGATTCTGGCTCAACCGAGCTCAACTGAGCCGGTGGTGATTAACGATCCATTAATGGCCAACACTGTTTCCAAATATACCGCTATAATCAAGAATTCATTCGGGATTCATGATATGCTAGTGACATACTCGCACGGCCGCCTAAATTAAATGCCATATTTATATAATGCGGACCAAAAGCGTTCATTTTGTTTCGGGCTGATCTTTCCGTACTGAGTTTTTATGGATCACAGTTATAGATTCTGTTATGTTATATGGTGCTATTCCTTATTTAATAAAGCTTCACATCAAAGGTATTACAATTCTGAAGGATTAATGATACACCTGTAATAAGTTACACAGAAAAAGAAATAAAACATTAATAATCAAAATTAATGTAATCTGCTGATTCGAGTTGATATACTTTTTTTCACCAGAACATATTACTGTCGTCATAGATGGATTCGTTTGGATTTTATACTGTGCCCAAAAACCTCAGTGTCAGCTAAAAGTGCCAACGAGTTTACTTTGTTGTAGACTGTACATTAGTCATCTGACAAAGGAGTCTATACCATAGTCATTCAACATACCGTTTGCTGATACGCCTTGCGAAACACCAGAGGAGGCCATACATACTGAAGAGATGATATCTGTCATTCAACATACCGTTTGCTGATACGCCATGCGAAACACCAGAGGAGGCCATACATACTGAAGAGATGATATCTGTCATTCAACATACCGTTTGCTGATACGCCTTGCGAAACACCAGAGGAGGCCATACATACTGAAGAGATGATATCTGTCATTCAACATGCCGTTTGCTGATACGCCTTGCGAAAGACCAACATGCCGTTTGCTGATACGCCTTGCGAAACACCAGAGGAGGCCATACATACTGAAGAGATGATATCTGTCATTCAACATACCGTTTGCTGATACGCCTTGCGAAACACCAGAGGAGGCCATACATACTGAAGAGATGATATCTGTCATTCAACATACCGTTTGCTGATACGCCTTGCGAAACACCAGAGGAGGCCATACATACTGAAGAGATGATATCTGTCATTCAACATACCGTTTGCTGATACGCCTTGCGAAACACCAGAGGAGGCCATACATACTGAAGAGATGATATCTGTCATTCAACATGCCGTTTGCTGATACGCCTTGCGAAAGACCAACATGCCGTTTGCTGATACGCCTTGCGAAAGACCAGATGAGGCTATACATACTGAAGAGATGATATCTGTCATTCAACATGCCGTTTGCTGATACGCCTTGCGAAACACCAGAGGAGGCCATACATACAGAAGAGATGATATCTGTCATTCAACATACCGTTTGCTGATACGCCTTGCGAAACACCAGAGGAGGCCATACATACTGAAGAGATGATATCTGTCATTCAACATACCGTTTGCTGATACGCCTTGCGAAACACCAGAGGAGGCCATACATACTGAAGAGATGATATCTGTCATTCAACATGCCGTTTGCTGATACGCCTTGCGAAAGACCAGATGAGGCCATACATACTGAAGAGATGATATCTGTCATTCAACATGCCGTTTGCTGATACGCCTTGCGAAACACCAGAGGAGGCCATACATACTGAAGAGATGATATCTGTCATTCAACATGCCGTTTGCTGATACGCCTTGCGAAACACCAGAGGAGGCCATACATACTGAAGAGATGATATCTGTCATTTAACATACCGTTTGCTGATACGCCTTGCGAAAGACCAGATGAGGCCATACATACTGAAGAGATGATATCTGTCATTCAACATACCGTTTGCTGATACGCCTTGCGAAACACCAGAGGAGGCCATACATACTGAAGAGATGATATCTGTCATTCAACATGCCGTTTGCTGATACGCCTTGCGAAACACCAGAGGAGGCCATACATACTGAAGAGATGATATCTGTCATTCAACATACCGTTTGCTGATACGCCTTGCGAAACACCAGAGGAGGCCATACATACTGAAGAGATGATATCTGTCATTCAACATACCGTTTGCTGATACGCCTTGCGAAACACCAGAGGAGGCCATACATACTGAAGAGATGATATCTGTCATTCAACATGCCGTTTGCTGATACGCCTTGCGAAAGACCAGATGAGGCCATACATACTGAAGAGATGATATCTGTCATTCAACATGCCGTTTGCTGATACGCCTTGCGAAACACCAGAGGAGGCCATACATACTGAAGAGATGATATCTGTCATTCAACATGCCGTTTGCTGATACGCCTTGCGAAACACCAGAGGAGGCCATACATACTGAAGAGATGATATCTGTCATTTAACATACCGTTTGCTGATACGCCTTGCGAAAGACCAGAGGAGGCCATACATACTGAAGAGATGATATCTGTCATTCAACATACCGTTTGCTGATACGCCTTGCGAAACACCAGAGGAGGCCATACATACTGAAGAGATGATATCTGTCATTCAACATGCCGTTTGCTGATACGCCTTGCGAAAGACCAACATGCCGTTTGCTGATACGCCTTGCGAAACACCAGAGGAGGCCATACATACTGAAGAGATGATATCTGTCATTCAACATACCGTTTGCTGATACGCCTTGCGAAACATCAGAGGAGGCCATACATACTGAAGAGATGATATCTGTCATTCAACATACCGTTTGCTGATACGCCTTGCGAAACACCAGAGGAGGCCATACATACTGAAGAGATGATATCTGTCATTCAACATGCCGTTTGCTGATACGCCTTGCGAAAGACCAACATGCCGTTTGCTGATACGCCTTGCGAAAGACCAGATGAGGCTATACATACTGAAGAGATGATATCTGTCATTCAACATGCCGTTTGCTGATACGCCTTGCGAAACACCAGAGGAGGCCATACATACTGAAGAGATGATATCTGTCATTCAACATACCGTTTGCTGATACGCCTTGCGAAACACCAGAGGAGGGCATACATACTGAAGAGATGATATCTGTCATTCAACATACCGTTTGCTGATACGCCTTGCGAAACACCAGAGGAGGCCATACATACTGAAGAGATGATATCTGTCATTCAACATGCCGTTTGCTGATACGCCTTGCGAAAGACCAGATGAGGCCATACATACTGAAGAGATGATATCTGTCATTCAACATGCCGTTTGCTGATACGCCTTGCGAAACACCAGAGGAGGCCATACATACTGAAGAGATGATATCTGTCATTTAACATACCGTTTGCTGATACGCCTTGCGAAAGACCAGATGAGGCCATACATACTGAAGAGATGATATCTGTCATTCAACATACCGTTTGCTGATACGCCTTGCGAAACACCAGAGGAGGCCATACATACTGAAGAGATGATATCTGTCATTCAACATGCCGTTTGCTGATACGCCTTGCGAAACACCAGAGGAGGCCATACATACTGAAGAGATGATATCTGTCATTTAACATACCGTTTGCTGATACGCCTTGCGAAAGACCAGATGAGGCCATACATACTGAAGAGATGATATCTGTCATTCAACATACCGTTTGCTGATACGCCTTGCGAAACACCAGAGGAGGCCATACATACTGAAGAGATGATATCTGTCATTCAACATGCCGTTTGCTGATACGCCTTGCGAAACACCAGATGAGGCCATACATACTGAAGAGATGATATCTGTCATTCAACATGCTGTGCATTCATCCGCCATGCTTCAGATTTTGCCGTTTACATGTACGATACTCAACATAACAGATAGATAATTATACCACAATCATTGCATATGCCCTTTGTAAATCACCCATGCCGCGAACACCATCATGCCAAAGATATTCCACAGAACAGAATGTATCTGTTCAATTTTTCATTTGTTCAGCAACAGTGCAACGATCCAGATTAAAACGTCCTTCAGCATAGCAAATTACACCGGCAATTAAAATACCAGATAATACAACAGCTTTCGACACTCCATGTTTTCTATCGACATGCGTCATCATGTTTCACATGCCAAAAAATACACTTAGTCTATTATATCACGAACACAGTAAAGGTCTCAAAACGTATGGTGGTTCAGAAATTCACCGAATGCTCGTCTTCGGTAGATCAATACCATCTGGAGTACAAAAACAATTGAAGTGTACACTTGAAAACTGGAATTAATCCCCAAAGTACAAACACTATAGGAACGTTACAGTCCAGAAACAGATACCACCGAAATTAACACCTGAAGTTCAAAACGAAACCTTCATGCACATCAACAACTATTCAAGATTTCCTGTTTTTTCTTTTTTGACCACCATCAAATAAGGGTGGATACTTTTTCGTTTAACGGTCTGTATTTTCTAACACATTCCGTTTAAACGTGTTTGTGCTGCTCCAGTATTTAGAGACCAGTGCAGATACAGGTTAGAATTGGTCTTCAGCAACCCTTGCTTGTCGTAAGAGGAGACTAAGAGGATCGGGTGGTCAGGCTTGCTCACTTCGTTGACACATGTCATCGTACCCGAATGTAGATCGATACTCATGCTATTGAATTGTCTGGTCCCGACTCGTTTATTTACAGACAGCCTCCATTTAGCTGGAATATTGCTGAGGGCGGCGTTAAACAACTAGCATGCCAAATCAAATATTTAGAACTTGTATGAATCATTTAAATATGTTAACTATATTTTCCTGTTTTAATTTCAGCGTGGATACAAGCGTGTAGAACGATGTGCTTGCTGTCGCTAGCCACCTGTCTTCTCTCCATTGTAGTGGCATGTATAGGGCTAAGGACAGACAACTTCCGCTCCAAGTACACATATTACAAAGCAGCTTTGTCCATCATGTTTATAGCAGGTGAGTTGTGGATCTGACGAACATCTTAACGTTTTCTGTTTGGTTCAGTTAGTGAGTTCTATGCCGCTTTTAGCAATATCCCAGCAATGTCACATCTGGGAACACAAGATATTGGTTTTACTCACTGCACCCATGTGTTGAATCGGACCCGGGCCTTCGGTGTGACAAGCAAGATCTAGAGCTTTAACCAGTGCGACACCCCACCGCCCCTTATTTGGTTCAGACACATCGTTTCTTTTGTTTATGTCGAAGTTGAAGATCGATGTAGGTTCACACAACCAGTCGTATTGTCCACGTTGTGCCGTTTACAAACTGTGACTTTGTGTATGTGTCAAAGATTATGGTTGACATCAGATTACACTGCTGCCTTCAGATTAACGAGTTCAGTACCTCATTGAGAAATGCCCAGAGTGGCTTGAGGAAAAACATAAATAGAAATGCATACACTATTTTAGAATACATAACAACTGATTGGGATGGAGACCTTAATTTCGACAGAAAATTGTTTACTATCCATACAATGATCTGCGTATACAGGTTTTACGCGACGCTCAAGTGTACGTCCACTACGAACACCTGTAAAGAATGATGGAAGCAGACAAAAATGACAAAAATTCACTACGTCCACAAGGACGTTTAATAATATCAATTCACTGCACAATCCCCTCACACACACACACACACACACACACACACACACACACACACACACACACACACACACACACACACACACACACACCTCAATACACCGCAAAGCAGGTGGGGTAATAACGAAAAGAATATAGGTACACTTGAACCTCCATATGTTCCCTTAATTGTTTACATCAGTATATACGATATATCTGTGAAATATAAACACTGAGTCAGCATAAAATATGACTGATCACGAACATAAAAAGAAACACATGTTACTGATCAGAAATTCAAAACTAAGAGTTGATACGTTACACTTATAGATTCCATATCTATATTTATCCGCCTCAACGAGGACAGTAATGCCACTATTTCGCCAGTAAATGGCTCAGATATTGCTACTTTAGCACATACACTGAGATCTAACATTCAGAAACAACCAATCAAGACATTTTCCGCAGCCTCTGACAAATGCGCCAGTCATTAGACTGCCCATCACATCCATCACCGTATGAGCGATAATTAAGGCCGAAACACCTCATTACCCGGTATGTGTTTTTAATAGCTGTAGACATGTAACCCCAGAGACTCCTATAGGCAGTCGTTATCTGCTTCACACTTTGTGTGCTGAATCTTAGGATATATAACGTGTGTGTGTGTGTGCGTGCGTGCGTTCGGCGGTGCGTGCGTATCTGTGTGTGTGTCTGTGTCTGTCTCTTTGTGCGTCGCTGCGTGTGTGCGCTTGTGTGAAAATGAATTACGAAAAGAAAATGATGCCACTTAGTAACTTCGTTTTTCAAACTCGCTATACATAACTGAAATCAGGCGAGTGAGTGAGGTTTACGCCACACTCAGCACTATTCCACCTATATGGCTGCGGACTGTACATTCTCGAGTCTGGACCAGACAATTCAGTGACTATCGGTCTGCGCAAGTGGGTATCGATGACAATCTTAATCTCGAAACATGTACAAATAACTAACAGTTCATGGTGTAGAAAATAATATGTTACCGATGTATTTTACTTTCTTCTTTCAGTTAAAAGATATACTATTAAAAATAGCGAGATATTTCGTTAAAAAATATTTTCATAATACCAAACGGCCACCATTAGCGGTAGCCTCTTCACCTCAGTAAGTGAGACGTCTTTACAAATGTCTATATGTACTATGTATACTCACTATCGTTATCATTTATTTCGTATGGGTGGCCATGAGTTCATCTGTCCATGTGTAAAATATAGGTTAACATACATACCGCGCCACATGCATTCTGCCTACTGTGCACATTCAAAGGTCAATGGAAGAGAGATGTCGGTTTTCTTTTCACCGAATGTAGAAAATGATAAGTGCTCTACAGCAGACACACATTCTTCTCACCAGCTGCAATGTGGGCGAAAGGCCGTGCTCAGAATTCCAAAGCTGCACTTTAGGAAGTTGAAGTGACATGTAATGACTTGAATGCAGGGTTCTTCAAAACAGCTACCCTTTCTCAAGATGTTTAATTTCCTATGTTTACACTGATGTGTGTGTGCGTGCGTGTCGTGCCTTATATCGCATCAAAATTTTGTTACAATTATAGCAGCTGTCATGGAGTATGGAGTGAGTGAATGTGGTTTTACACCGTTTTTAACAATATTAACCACTATTGACGCGATATCACGGCGGGGGACACCAGAAATGGGCTTCATACATAGTGTCCATGTGGGAATCGAACCCGGGGCTTTAGCGTGACGAGTGACGCACATGGATGCACTCACCGCCCCTCAGTAATGGACGTTTTAAAGCCTGATATTGGGCTCCTACGCGCAGAATATTGCAATAATCTATCCCCAATAGGACCGTAAAACACGGTGTTGACGGAGGCGTGGCATACACTGCCTGCATTACCAAGACCCATTTTCAGTCTTTCCAAACTGCGCACCTTGAAATGTAACAGATAATCAGATTGATCATGCATTTAGTGAATCTATAAGAGGAGAAGCAGAAAAATGAATATTAAACAAATCATTAATGTGACCCATTTGGGGGTATGTCAGAGCTACCCTTTACTGGAGCTACTGGGACTAACCTAACTTCATTACTGGAAAGTACCTGGATGATTTCAGTTGAATTTTAGGCCACATTGCTCTTGTAGCATCATTAGCGCAAGTAGTTGATCGACAACCGACGGGAAATGATAGCCCTGTGGGTCACGATGATTGGATTGCTTACATGTGATGGACAACATAATAGCAGCTTTCAGGTAATCTCCCCTCTAATCAACGTGTTTAGAGTGATATAGCATATATGTTGCATGGCCAGTATAGAAGTCGGTCATGCAGCTGAGGTCGTTGTTTTGTTGATCCAGTAAAAAACTAATTGCTTTTAACTGGCGTGGAGGTAACGAACCCCTGGGGCACAGTAAATAAAACTGGTTTTAGGTCTGGATAAAATGTATCCATTATCTGGTGACACTAATCTTGGTAGATACTCATGCATAAAAAACGTTGTAAGGGGCTCTAAGCTTGTTCCTCTGTAAAACATTGATCATTCCTTGGTTCAGAGAATGCGGACAACGCTGAGAGCTTGATAGGAAAAGCGATGCCCAATGGAAACCATGCTTGTCGTTAGGGACGACTATTGGGATGGGGTGATCAGGGATAGGAATTGGTTGACACATTTCTTTGTATCCCAGTTGCATAGATTGATGGCCTTTTTATTCATGCTGATCATTACTGGATTGTCTGGTCCAAGTTCGATTATTTACAGACCGCTGCCATGTAGGTTGAATATTGCTGAGTATGACGTCAAAAATTAGCATACACTAAAATGATTACCTTCATGTTTCAGCCTTGTTTGAAGTCATCGCTCTCATCATCTTCCCAGTGAAGTTTCTGGAGGAAGTAAGTCACGAACGCTCTCATCACAAATGGGAGTTCGGCTGGGCGTACGGTGTAGGCTGGGGGTCAGCCATCTTCATGTTCGGAGCCGCCATCTTACTATTGATAGACAGGGAGAGCGAGGAGGTCATCTATAGAGAAAAGACGATTTATAACAAGGAGCCGGAACCAGAGGAGGTGTGAAACTAACGATTCTTCCACTGAAACTACCCGACAGTCTTTCCTAATGTGTGAGTCCCGAATCCCCGGGAAATATCCAGACACCCTGTTAGAGTGAGACGTAGAGTGTGATGTTGCTGATGGGATGATGTTCAGAGGATCTCATGCTGATGGCCGTGTGGTCATATATCCATGCTGTTTTGGTACAAATGCTGAACCATGATATGAAAGGATATGGCACATGTAACAGCCATGTTGAGAAGGGAATAATTAGAACACGCCTGTGGTGTTTTGTCTGCAAATGCAAATATAATCGTCCTCGCCAGAGATGTTGCCTCAGTTAAGGATATGCCACTGGCGTAACATTGAACATATTTCAATTGCTCACAGAAAATCAGTGATGAGACCAGGTGTTCACGATAGGGTCGGCACATCCTGTCCTACTGGTACAAACAGCTCAAGCAAAGCGAATCCGTGGTTTTAAGAGGAGTTGTCGTATTCATAAAGGAAATAACGTCGTGTGGAATCAGTCTGTATCAAGTGATACAGCAATGCGTCTGTGTGTGCATCCATCACAAGTCCTGATGGAGATTTTATCTGCATAAACAGACCGCCATCGATGACATTGGATGGATTGCAGTGGATTTCATACAGCAGGATGAGATTTCTGGTAGATCTATGTCCAACTTCTGATCACCGTGTGGAGAAGAAATTGACATCAAATATGGCCACATTCGCGATCAAAACCAAGTATCTTTTACAAGTTAATGGATCACAACATGAGAAAATGGCTTCTTTCCTTCCAGGCTTTGACACCACTAATATTTGATCCAAAGTGACATTTGGAAAATAGATAAGCACAAAAACATGCAAACAGTTCAGAGATATACAGTGATTTCTCACCCGTGTTAACCAACATTATCAAAGAAACGCCAAAACATCAGTCAAGTTTTTCGTGAAGGACAATACCAGAAGCTCCATTGCAGAAATTAAAATAAATAATTTTCAGGCACTTGCTTATGGCTCATTAAAGAAAGTCATTGCAAAGGAGTTCTGTGAGCTTATGCATTAATTCAGGGGATATTTTATGAATGGCATCTTCTGTAGTTGGACGATCACGACGTATATGAGTTACTCCTTTCTGCCATTCAGAGATATTATTCCCATAACATTGTTCAAGGTCATGGGCTGGAGGAAGTAAAAATGAAAGTCAGCATGAACGTGAGGCAAAAACGTGAGCACATCAACATCAGGATGAACAATAGCGTGAACATTTCTGTAGCAAAGACTACGTCAACGAACGAGGGACAGGGGCATAACACTAATCTTGTATGGGGCAATACTATCCTTAGAGGATTAAGACTTGAACGAATCTTCACCATACTTTCTTAGTTTCCAGAAGTGCGTGTTACCTTTATTGATTTAATGAAACATTTCGTCAAATTTGTTGTTTCTAAAAGAAACTGTATTTAACATTTATGCTGTGTGACTTATTTCACCTTCCTTGTCATCTCCATTTAATTCCTTCATGTTTGTTCAAGAAGTGGTTATGTTGAAGTGTATGCAAAGGTGTACGTCAGACAACATCATCGCCGTAATACGAGAACAGTATACATTATTCATTACATTGGAACATGACTGGAACTATATCCATTCTCAAGAGCAACAACATCAACATCAACAACTGAAAACATTCATAGATGATTCGGTACGTTTGCACGGACGGTGATTGTACGAATGATAGGGCTCTGTCATAATGACAATTTGAAGAGCTACAGGATGATGTGCATAGCGTTGGTGAATACGATGTGAGGGCATAACGTCAAGACAATGTGCATCTCAGTGGATATTATATGACGCTTCACTACTTCGTGAGTTGCCTAGTGGATAGAATAATTGTGAAACGGTCTGTGAGATATTGCGATTTCTACTGCTAATCACACAGCAGGCCATCCTTTCACACGAGCCAGTGTTCTGAAACTGACCATTGGAAATGATGATCGGATGAAGTACTCTTCATTAACTAAGAAAGAAAGAAATGAATGAGGCACTATGGATGACATGTCTGCGGCCATCATCGAGTGTAGCCATTTCCAAACTTGAATGTGTCTCTTGTCACGTGGTCGCAAAATGGAGCGGAATATTCAGTGTAACATACATGACACGTGTTAGTTACATTCTGTTATGAAGGGTGCATATAGAGGTTCTTACATGAAAAGCGAAAAGGTTGTTAAATTGTTAATTTCAGCTTGGTAGTGGGCGAATAACTTATCCATAAGTCTTCGTGCGTGCATTATCTGGTGTATTCAGTCATTGATATGTGTACATCAATTTCCATTTTTTTATGTAACCATCAACCCAGTTTGTCGACATAAATGCTCCTGTAAAAACGATCTATTCATGTGATTTCTTCGATCGATGTTCCAAGACAATGTATTGTCTTGAGTGGTCGGGTATGCCTCAGAATGCATACTAATTCTTCTTTGACTGGCACCTGCCCGATATCCCTCCTGAAACAACAGAGGCCGTGTTAGTTTGGGATATCTAGCTATATCGCCTGTCTTACTGTATATCTCAGCATCATTATCACAGCTAGAGTTAAGAATTTAGAATTTGCAATTATAATACCTTCAACTTCAACATGCAACCGCATATTAATACCAATGTGCACCAAGTACATGTCTATATTTGCTGTTCGAAGAACACAGACGAAGGTGGATCACAAATGATGAGGAACTGACTTGGAGGGGTGGCCCTGATGACTCCACTGATTGAATGGCTGTTACTTTTCATACCATGACATTATAAAGTAAGGTAGAATGATCTTATCAAACCCTCAATAATTCTGTTTTTATGATGTTTTAAAATCACCACTATCAAAACGCAAGCATTATATATAATGTTATTTTGAACAGTAAATGTAACCTGTTTTCGCAAGGTGCAGCAACGTTATTATGATTACATAAGGTGACGCCAGGTGTAAGTAGTTTCCATTTCCTTAAATCGTGAGTATGGTTATACCCCGCTTTTAGCAGAAATGGCTTCACGTGTTGTGCCCAAATGGGGACTCAAACTTGGGTCTTCTGTGTGACGAACAGAAGCTATAACCACTATGCTACCCCAACGCTCTTCTTTAAATCGAATCCTGAAGTGAACATGTGACTAGTATTTGGCATATTTACGGTATGGCATTCAGTAGACAATACTGAGTATAACTGCTGTGTATAACATCGTCAACTGCTCTTCTTTTCTTAAATGGTCTTATTCACCCTCAGCAGTGTTGATATTTAACTTCATTAAGGACAAATTCTGCCAGTCACCTGAGCTGCCCCTGTGACCGTTGTTCGCAAAACCCGACGAATGTTTGGTTTGCCAGCATCAGTGCTAGACCGATTGGTTTCAAAGGATGTTGATCTGCTACGGCTTACATTAATTCCTACCTTCTTCAATCATCAAGCTTACACACGCAGTGTGTAAGCGTGTAACGAATAACACTTGGGCTAAGTTTACTTAGGCTGCATTCAAATCAGTGTTAAGAACCAACCTGATCTCATTTTGCATATGTCTACCTTTTCATGAGAATTCCTGAGACATGAGTGTCTACAATGTGCATTGTTTTATATATGGTCACAGACAAGAAAAGCTGTTTTCGTCATTTCTTCGTGTACCACATCTTCTGAAGTACTTTCCTATTAATTCAATTACAAAAACATATGACTATAGACATTAGTCGTTAATGCAGTTGGGTGGAATAATTGTTCACGGATGTGGATTAACAATTAAGGGCATGAAAGTAACACAAATATTTTGAGAACAGCAATATCAGTGTTCTTCTTTCAGCACTTCTGTTTTCAACCTGTAGGATGTACTTCCGACTAACGTATGAACGTTTTAGGAATATTAGAGCATTGTGGTATTACTTTTTCGTCAAATGTTTGATGAATGATACCATTCCGAAATTGTTCCATTTTGTAACCTCACTTCAAGCATACCATCAATTACATCCAACATTACAAGAACCCTCCCAGTAAAGTCATGAGGGTCTTTTCTTGCCACAAAATCAGATTTTTCTTATCTCTGTATTGTATAAGCCCCAACATTTTTATGTTTTCTGGATGTTCAACAATAATAAATAAACTTCATGTGTGTCTTTCGTGTTTCTTTATCAAACAGTTGCCTTTCACTGGCCGTTGTTGGTCATAAGTCTGTATAATTATCACATCACATACATGTACATGGAATTGTGGGATGTCAGAAATAAGTTAGATAGAACTAAACAAGCATGAAACGGAAACGAGGGGCTGCACGAAGAATATGTACATCTGTGGAACGTGTTCCTCGAAGTACTCGCCGCTCTGAGTGAGTGAATGGGTGAGTGAGTTTAGTTTTACGCCGTACTCAGCAAAATACATTGGGAACCGATGACATCTGTCAACCAAGTCAGCGACCCGATCCCGTTAAACGCCTCTTACGACAAGCACAGTCGCCTTTTATGGCAAGCATGGGTTGCTGAAGGCCTTATTCTACCCGGGACCGTCACGGGTCCGGCTGCTCAGAAGTGTGATAGATCACAACAGTACGATTTACACGAAGTCACCGCCGCACTCAAGTGTGATAGATCACTACAGTTCGCATTACTCGAATTCACAGTCGCCCTCAGTAAGTATAACTTGAAGCCACCGTCGCTCTCATATGTGACAGCTCACAACAGTATACGTATTACTCGAAGTCAACGTCGCTCTCAAGTGCGATAGTTTACAACAGTATAGGTATTATATGAAGTCGCCATCTATTCCAGTAAAATCTCAAAAGGACTTCGTCAGGAAATATCTAAATATCAGCGAGTGTTGAGTTACACAACGATTCGACTCTCTGCGTCTGGATACTTTCAGGAACAAATCAAGCGTTTGTTAAGTTCCACAAAACTAGCATTTTGCAGCATCTCTATCAAGAACATTCATAATAATCTAGTTTTGGATTAAAGATGAATCACGTAGATTCAACACAGTCTAAAACCTCTAATGTCTACAGATTTAGATACTATCGTACAAAGAATAAACATATCTAACAGCCTTGTCAGCTTGTTTTCACGGTTTAGTCTAACAGATGTCATTTCTGATATCGTTGCAAGGCTAGTTTACCAAAACTAATTAAATGTTTGAATCCCATTCAATAAATACATTCACGTAAGTAAATTTGTTAATCGTGCCATCCGTTATTAGTGAAATTGAAAACAAAATAGTGATATGTTTTAAGGAATACTTTCATATCATACATGTGGAAACAAATCAGTCATATTGTCATCGAGCTCTTCTGATGTCCGTGTTGGCTTCTGGAATAAACGCGAAGAAATACTACAACAATCACTTCACTCATGATCAGGCTAAATTACTGCTACATAACGTTTCTGTGTCGTGAAGCTGTGTTCACGAGTACCACAAGGAAATACCGAAAACTAAATACAGATCAATCAACCTCAGCAGACCATATACAATAGGAATCTATTACCAACCAACTAAAAGCAATTTGTCAACTTGTGCCAGTGATTTCATCTGATCATGTTGTTTGATACTTTCCCGATATCCGAGCATCATTTACATATGAAGAAACCTGTTACTCGCAATAGTTTTACGGAACTGAATATTATATATATAGTTATAAGTGATAATTTGCCTTTAATGGGAGGATGAACTTTTACTTAAAGATTTTTCTTCATGACACATCTTCATCTTTTGTTTAAAAGTCACTTTGTATATTTACTTGAGGAGGTGACATTAGTCCATGTACAGACCCTGAAGCAAATATAACCAAAAGAGCCCACGCAAGTTTAGAAAATAGGGCAAGTCTAGATTTACACAGCTTCTGAATACGAAGAAAGTCTCAGGGCTCCTATCAATTTAGTTCCTTTCACTGTGACCTTTTTCAGTACTGTATGTTCATTTCAGAGAGTAGTTGTTAGTCTAGGGTGACATTTGTTGTGAGGAAGTATCGCCTGATTGTTAGGGAAGGGACGTATTGTTTATGCCATAAAAATCGAAGTGGAATAACCGACTCCGATCCAATGTAACATTATCCCCCGATTTCCTGCACATCACTGATAAGCAAGAGGGCCTACGTGACCAAATCCTTGTCGGCTGATTTGATGAGGGGCTGAAGAAACAGTGAAAATTCCTACATTTGAAAACATGTCTACACTTTGGTAATTTAATACGTGATAATTATATCAGAGTTCAGTTAAAAGGCCACGTTTCTTTGCAATTTAATGCATGCAGCCTACATTGCATTATTTGCAAACAGAGATACTCTGAGACATACGGTTTGGAGATGAATGTGCATTTGTTAATTTACCACTACAAACCTGTGCAAACAGGCAATCTCATTTTGCTTGTACTGTTGATTTGGATATTGTAAACAGTGGTACTCAAGCAGTAAACACTCATTCTAACACTAATTGCAAGAGGCCGTGATCATGCATGCAAGCTTGTTCTAAAGTAACTACTTTAGGCACTCCGCTCACGTCAACATATTCGGTACAGTGATTGAGGTCATATATGTAAGGAGGTATGACAGCGCTTAGTCTCTTAATATGCATAATATTTACTGTAGACAATAAACCCGTTAAATTAAAAGATTATTCCAGGGACTACAGCAGACAAATAATAAGTACCCTCTCAAACCTAGGTATGCCAGTTGGACGTGTGAAGAAGCCACGTGCAACCACACAAATCAGAAAGGGACAGGCTAATAACCCTAAACTTTCTTCCCATGTCAACTACTCTGTCATTATATAGCCAAGATGCATGTAATAGTGACTTTCCAAACGTATTAAATTTTGCTAGCTGCCCCACTCACTGCGGTATCAGGCTGGCTATCTCTAAATAGTTGTTGAAGGCATAGTAAAAGTATGTAATCTGATAGTCAAAAGTCAGCCATCTGACTCCAGCCGTCAGCCGTCAGCCGTCAGCCGTCGGCCGCCAACCACCAAACGACTGTTTCCCAGGACAGACAAGTGCAGTACAACGTACACGTAATTCATTTTCCAGGACGAAAAGTGACATTTTACAAAAGTGAGTAGCTGAGGCATCTGATTGTGTGACTCGTTGCGGAGTTTTTACAGGAGGTATGTACATGTTGCGATTCATTTTTCCAAGACTCAATAATATTGGTTCTAATGGCATATTTGCACAGGCGCCCACCGCGGGTCCGAAAATCGATACTCCCGGTTTTCTATCCAACCTCCGTACTACATAGCCTGTAAAGGTGCATCACCAAATCACAGTGACGTGATCGAAAACTGGACAATTATATATATATCGTATCACGAGTCTCACGAGTACACGAAAACCTTAAATTTAGCTACCTCTAACAAACTTGAGCTAAATCTAGCTACCGATTCAAATGCCGAAACCCGACTTTGAAGAAAACTCAGACCTGAGGTTCAAATATAGAAAACTCCAGTTTAGTTTGTTAATTTTTTTTATGATACCCGGGTTCACAAGGAGCTTCTAGTACAATAGAAGGGGTGAGATAATGCATATTGACACTGTTCGTCTTACTTCGAATGTCATGGAGGGTTGACGGCATCGTGAGGATAGAATCGTTTGACAGATGAAGGCGCAAAGAGCATAGTTACAAGGGCGCTGAAGTTCCAAATTCAAATTGTGTAAAAGAAATACATACGTACACACATACGCACACACACACACACATATGTATGTATGTACGTACCTACCTGTCTACATACATACATACATACATACATACATACATACATACATACATACATACATACATACATACATACATACATACATACATACATACATACATACATACATACATACATACAAGCACTCGAGCACACACGCGCACACACACAAATATTCAGATTGGGGATTTGAATCCCGAATCTGTTTTTAACTTCATGTTGCTGTTAGTTTGCCGGTCAACAGATCAAAATTTAAACTCCGGCGACTTGTCGAATATCCGAGGGAGACAGTTGGCCGTGTATGGGGATGCCGACGTGAGTGGTGTGCATAATAAGGGAACGGGGCTGATCCCTCCAAGTCTTAATTAGGTTCCCCACGATGATCTTCTGATTCACTTTGATTTAGAAAGGAACACGGACTCTACCAAAATTAGCTTTAGAATACAGTTTATGCCTTTTTCCCAATAATGACAAAGAGGATGAATATCATGGCATAATTGTCCTACGTAAGTATTTGACATTCAGACAATTTACCCCTATGTATACAAATCTCCAAACATGATGAAGTTTATATATCTTTTTTAACCAATTTTGATGTATTAGCCTTCAAATTAGCCAAATTTATTTATCATAAATATATATGGTAAAACAAATCTTTAAATTGAATTATGCAAGAATGTTATTTCATTTTAGTGCTATCTTTGTCACGTAAGGTTTCTGTAAAGGGGTGGCCCGTGAAGGTCCCGGGGTAGAATAGGCCTTCAGCAACCCATGCTTGACGCACCCGTTAAGGTCGCGGGGTAGAATAGGCCTTCACCAACCCATGCTTGCCATAAAAGGGCGACTATGTTTGTTGTAAGAGGCGACTTACGGGATCGGGTGGTCAGGCTTGCTGACTTGGTTGGCGCATGTGATGGGTTCCCAATTGTGCAAATCGATGCTTATGTTGTTGATCACTGGATTGTCTGGTCCACCCTCATTTATTTAGAGACCACCGTCATATAGCTGGAATATTGCTGAGTGCGGAATTTCTTCACCCTAAACAGTCAGGAGGCCGGATGCCCATCATATGCCATTATTTCAAAATATCCATGGCATTCCTTAACAAAATATCCCAGCAGTGTAGTTTTTTGGGGTTTTTGTTTTTCTGATGCCTGGATGGTATACTGACTGATCCAATTTGATCCTATTTCTGTAACAACGACTGTAACAACGTGGACTCAGTGGGCCATGACCACTGTGTTGACTAATCCATTTTAACGAAGGGAGAGGGAAGAAGCCATGTCTTACCATGAGAATCGGGGTTGATGTAGGGGCCATAGCCTGCGTGTAGAAACTCAGAGCAATGACCAAATGGTCAGTGTAGGGTAGCTCCCCGTAACTCCGCATGAGTGAACAATTGCCCTGTACAGTAGTCTCTAGCCAGTGTAGTAAGAGTGACCAGGAGTCTAAGAGATAGTGTAGAAATCCCCTGGATAATGGTCACTGGGCAGTGCAGAAAAACTCTGCCCGAGCATGGCTAGCGTATAAAGAGTAGGTCTCAAAAAGGCTGTATTTATGAGCGTAGATTTACTAATCTATACTGACTTCACCCTGTCGTAAAGTATGAGTGTAAAACCAACATCCTTCCTACAAAGAATTAACCGCCCCTGCCTTGACTGAGTGATTGTTGCTCATTATTGGCTAACTAATGGCGGACATCATACAGTTAGTTGCCAGGTGTGCTGTCCTGGGTGACCAATGAGATTATGTATACACCAGTGTGAAAAAGTTTCAAACGATGTGTCACTTTTTCGGGTATTAGACTGTTGAATGACCCAAGACATAGAGCAGGATTATTTACCAGATGCAGATGAATGGAATATGGTTCTTTTATGTGGATATTGATGGATACATTCCTGAACAAATGGGTCTGCCCATGGGCGAGCGAGTTTAAAGTTTGAATTTTCGAAAAAATAAATTTTCATTTTTTTCACCCTTAGCACATATACATAACAGCTGCATGATTATTTTTGCCAAATCCTTTGTGAGAGAGTGGTCACAGTGCGGAGAGTTTCTGGACTTTTGTGAGTCCAGAATTAAATTGTGACGTGTTGGCAGATGAGTAAACTTCAAGGTGTTTCATTTGTTTTCATAATAGCGAAGTAAAATGACTTCATCTTTGTTGATCAGTCTACACATAAGCTATCAGTTGCGCATCTGGGTGGCGCAGCAGAGATCACGAACCAATCACGAATTCTGGGATATCATCCGGGGACTCACGGGAGAAAAACAATAACAAAAGTAGCAACCATGCCACGGGCATTGCTTTGCATCAGTGCACCTTTAATACCTGGTACCTCCCGGACTGATTTCCACTTAGAAACTGTATAAGTTTCAACCTGTGAATCATCACACATTAGTGTGAATGTTGGGCCTATAAGTAGGTCACGGCAATTCGCAAGACCTTATTACGTACGGTGATAAACAACGTTTTATTCCTTGGTCTCATGGTCGTCTGACTGTTCACAGCAAGGAACTGATAATCTTTGTAGGAATAACAAATTTACGATCTGAGCTTCCCCAGATATGTGAACTAGTGCGACCGTCAGCAGTCGTGATAGACAAACATGGTTCTATACTTCCGATCTAGTGAAGTCACTTTCGGCGGTCGCGGAATTTGGGACAAGAACATGTCCTTGATTATACGCTTGTCACTGTAAATCTGGTACCGGAAGTAAGGTGGGTTCCTTCTCGCATACCCCAAGCAGTGCGCGTAAAGGGCGCTTGGAACCAGATTAGTACCGGAAGTATTGCACCCGATGTGTTTTGACATGTGCCGTGACTTGTATTAATCCAGTGTGCGGACAACATCAATCAATCAACATCGACGTAAATACAGTTCTTTTTTTTTTGAGGAAGTCATTTTCTGGGTAGTTTATAAGCAGAATGTGACTAGCCATACTCCACGTATGTACCGATCGAAAGCTCTGCTCATTGATGTACACTGGTAATTCTGTTCTTTGAAGAGGCAAGTCTATGTAGGCACACAGATTGTTAGAGGTTTTTCTTTATATTTTTTAAAAAGTATTATTTAAACTATTAATTATTACCTGAGAGACTAGTGCAAGTCTAAGGCGTGACATCTGGGGGCTTTAGTTTCATATCTAATGTCACATACTAAATACAAACTGGTTTGGTCATGAAGAGGTTCGCAGTTGTATTTTATGATCATGTTAATTATAGTTCATGATCATAATGATGCTCTCTGATGCTGTGGCATCAGATGGCTTTATGATTGATGCGACTGATATTTCGTTCTTTATTATAATTACACGTTTGTGACAAGCAGGCGGGGCTGGAAATGTAGACGAATACACTTAGTTGCTACAGGTTCATGAGGAAGATATGGGATTAGCACGTGCAATACACGCTGACCGTGGCGTGAACTTCAATGTCGCTTCTGATTAACACATGATCCGCGGACACAAGTCGCACGAGGAAATTGAATTTGTGAAGTTGTAGGCGACAACCTGTTGCACTTATTTTTCAAATGCGATGTACTGGAGGGCCTTCTCATATATGCAAACTGGGGTCTTTTGTCAAGTCGTTTCTCGTCAAAAACTGGTTCATCAGTATTGCCTTTATCATTATGTTCGCAAAACTGTGTTTGCAATACAGTACTTTAATTAATCATTCTACATTAAGGCTGTGTATCATTTTACTTATCTGTAAGCAACGATGATCGTAACCCCGATACTTTAACATAGACTTACGACAGTCGCTGCGCTACGATGATCGTAACTCCGATACTTTAACATAGACTTACGACAGTTGTAGTGCTACGATCGCTTTGAGGAACGGGCCTAGATTATTTTCCCCCGCCTGCTTGTCACAAACGCGTTCACTGCACTGGCTCATCTAATACTTGTCAAGCAGTAGTATGATATACAAACAAATTGCGATTTGCATGAGGAAATTGAACTTTTCAATATTTAGACGACAGCCTGTTTCCCTCTTGTTTCAAATGGAATGTTCTGAAGGGAGTTCCCATATGTGCAAATTGGGGTCATTTGTCAGGTCGTGGCTTATCTAATACTTGGCAAACAGTAGTGGTACCAACTGCAAGCAATACCGTATTAGGCACTGTACGTTGGAGTTTTGTGACATTGAATCGAAGCAGTTGTGTAAGGGGTGAAAACACATGAACTGAATGATCATACAATGTCATTTAGAAAGTGGTCAAATGCAACATATGTCATATTTGGGATTTCACTTTCTTAGTAAAGTACAAACTCCAATACTTTCTTAGTTGAGTCCATCCGGGATTCGAACCCGCACCCTCAGAGTCAGGCATCTAATCGCCAGCACACACAGTCAGCCGCCTAGCCAAATCAGCCACCGCGAATTGCACAAAAATGAAAGTCGGACAAGTCGGATGGGACTCAACCAAAAAAGTACTAGAGTTTGTACTTTTACTAAGTAAAATCCCAAATATGACATATGTTACAAGAACTGAATGTTAAAGAACGTCGTGACGGGCTAACACTGACTGTGTGTATGTACAGTCAATCCCCGTTAATCCGAAATCCGTTTATGCAATAATCGGCTTTATCCCATGCATTTGCTGATCACAAAATGAGTAAACGTAATTGTACATTAAGTTATCAACATGTATGAATATGTATGATACGTTTGTTATGATGTGGTAGATAGTAATTCTAAGTATACATTCGTGACGTCTCTAAGTATTTATTTATTATTAAGCTACATGTTTTCGACATGCAAAATATTGGGGACGCGCGTACTTCCCGAAGGAAGTAGATGTGTTAACGACAGCATCGGAAAATATGGACAAGTTTCTGATTCATGGAGATAGTGAGAAACCCTGAGCATAATGTAAACGTGTTTATACACAGTACACAGTGTACGCATTTTCATAGGGCAGAGTGTATGCATATATACTGGGGTACGAGGAGCTAGCCGCCGCAATTCCCTTGGATGCGTTTTTGTTTGTGTGTTGTTTACCGCCACCAGCAATATTCCAACTATAAGGCGGTGGTTTGTACATAATCGAGCCTATGCCAGGCATCAACAGCATGAGCATCGATCTGGGATACGAGGCCGTGAGTCAACCAAGTCAGCGAGTCTGACCACTCACCTCTTACGACAGGCACCTCGTACGAGAACTGAGACCTTGTATTCGAATATCGGTTCGCTGCAGATACGTTTCTTGGTTTCTCTGCTCGGTGGTGAGCACGTGTGTGTCACGAAAGCGGCAAACGTCTGAGACTTGTTGCAGTTCGAGTTTACTTTCACATTAAGCTGACATGGTTCTACGGGAATATTGCTGAAAGACATCATGTTAAACCCACTCACTCACCAGCTCACTCTTAATTCCAGATCAGCCACATTTACACATCCCGTGATTATATACGACATATTATTGTTTCCGTCATGCGCAGCTTTGTTCCTTTCTATGGGAATTTAAATACTGCATGAGCTCGAGAGTTTGAGTGAGGTTGTACGGCGCTTTTAACATTTTCACAACGGGGGACAACGGACACGGGTTTCTTACATTGCACACATGTCGGTAAACGAACTCGCGCGACTTTGGCAACCAGGACTCAACACCACCGCTTCTATGGAATGAATATGGTGTCGTGAATCTATAGTATTCCGTTCCTGGTGGTACTTGACGGTAATCAGTTTTGTAACACTAGTGATCTGATATGAAATGACAAAGACCTTACTGCACAAGGTGCGGTCAACGTCCTTCCATCGTAGTTACAAATGTACTTGACAAACAATTGTCCTCAGACGATGACGAATGCCCGCGGCCCCCACATACATGTATTTGAAAGAGCAAATCATCTGACAATTACTGTAAAGTCCAATTTGATTTTTCTTTAGGCTAAGTCCAAATTCTTGGAAATCAGAAAAATATAAATGCTACAAGTGTGTAAATAGCACAAGGCAAAACTTTATGTTCTGTTTCATATATCGACCAAGTTTTGTTTACAGATATTTACCCGGTGTTTGAGTTGTGCTCCGGAAACGAAACCAATCCCTCCCATTTGAGTCTAAAGTCGAATCGCTTCCACAGAAAAGGAGACAAATAACAATGCCCAAAATCTGCAAATAACGGAGGGCACAATTAAGTTTGTGTTTTATATATCTATCAAGTCTTGGAGAAAGATATTGAACAGTTTTCGAGTTGTGTTCCACAAAGGAACGTCACCCCTCCCTTTTGAGACTTTGTCCGAATCGTTTAGATGAAAACCAAGAAAAACAAAAATGCTAAATACCTGCAAGTAGCATAACGCCCCACTTTAGTTTTTATTTCAGGTATCTGCCAAGATTGCTGAAAGATTCTGAACTATTTTCGAGTTATGCTCCGGAAACGAAACCAGTTCCTCCTTTCTGAGACTAAAGCCGAATCGTTTCCATGGAAACTGAAAAAAATATAAATGACAAAAATCTGTAAAAGGCAAACGGCACATCTTTAGCTTGTCACGGTTAAAGAATTTGCCGTGACAAACGATGTAAGAAATCCCCCGTTAACCAGCAAAACAGAACAAAGACAAGTCAAAAACCATTCAAATTTTGTATTATTAGATCTAAGCAAGAGAGCAAGTTAATCAAGTTCACTTGTCAATTTCACAATACTGATTTCAAATACAACTGAGACAAAATGTAAGGCAATGGGTCACAAAATTTAATATAGCAAACTCACCAAAGTCTTAGTGCGAGAGAGAATCAGTTATGCAGAATGTAACACAGTGAGCGGTCTGACGGCGGCTCTGATGATCAAGCGTTGGCAGCGATTGTATACTCCAGTTATGTGTCCCCCGTCTCAACACGGCAACTAGCCTTTATACATATACTCAGTCATTTCCCGAAAGTTCGGGCACATACGACCATCGCCAACACTGTAGAAATCTCTAGCAGTCTCCCGAAAGTAACAAATAGAAAACCAAGGGCAGATAATTTCCGGAGAGCCTGCTGCCAAAATCTTTAAAATGCTGACCATCTATTATACGAAATGTGACCCATCATAATTATTATTCAAAACACTAAACGTTGTGACCCAATAATAATTATTACTTAATAACAAAATATACAGAAAATAGACACTCGTAACAAGCTTATGTTTGATATATCGAGATACAGAACGGTTGTGCTCCGGAAACGAATCGAAGGTCGCCCCTCCCTTTTTGTGACCATGGAAACCAATATGCATAAAAATATATAAATCTGCAACAGCAAAGGCACCACTTTAGTTTCTGTTTCATATATCTACCAAGTTTTGTGGTAAGATATTGGATGATTTTCGAGTTGTACTCAAATAGAAAGGAACCCATCTCTCCCTTTCCGAATCGTTTCCATGAAAACCGAAAAAATATAAATGCTAAAAATATGCAGATAGCAAAAGGCAGCACTTTGGGATCGGCCTCAAATATCTACCATGTTTTGTTAAAACATATTGAACGGTTTTTGAGTTGTGCTCCGAAAACGAAACCGACCTTCCTTTTTTAAGTCCAAATCGTTTCCATGGAAACTGAGAAAAATATTAATGACACAAATCTGCAAATAGCAAAAGGCATCACTTGACGTCTTGTTTCATAAATGTAACACGGGTCATGATAGGGAGACCTGCCCATGAACTTATTATCATCTGTGTATTCACTATTGTAGGAAAAAAGAATGAGGTAAAAATAATCAGCTTATGAAAATGCATACAGTCAGGGACCCGTGAAGGTCCGGGAAACAAAAGGCCTTCGGCAACCCATGCTTGCCATAAGAGGCGACTAACGGGATCGGGTGGTCCAGCTCGCTGACTTGGTTGACACACGTCATCGGTTTCCAGTTGTGCAGATCTATGCTCGTGCTGTTGATCGCTGAATTGTCTTAACCAGACTCGATTATTTGCAGACCGCCACCATATCGCTGGAATATTGCTCAGAGTGGCGTAAAACTAAATTCCCTCACTCAATCGCTCGCTTACAGAGATTATATTGTTAAAGAATTACCTGACTTCCAGTCATGTATAATTGGTATATGGTTACATCGGTTTTGATGGTGTATGTGTATCATCCCCTGAAAAAAACACAACAGTACAGTGGAACAAATATTGTTAAGGGATTAAGGAACAAGTTCTGGTGGAAGTGCTCTCTGAAGTCTAGTCTTAACTGCTGTGCATCATTGTACACCACTCTGGACATGGAAAATCCAACTCTCCAGAAAGATCACAACCACGCACCTGAAGAAGCAAACATCAAGTATGCTAAATGTAGACAGGAGATGAGAAAACAGGCCGCTTCTCCACATGATAAACCTTCTCAGGTTGTTGCTACTGTTGTGGCAGATGCACAGAGAGAGAGGTCCAGATGTAATTGCCCAGCCTTGAAAACACCAAAAGAAGTCTACGATACCACCGCCGTTGCCCAGCAGTTCCATCTGACATCAAAGACTTGACCATTCCAGAAGAGTTTCAAACCAGGCCCAAACCCACAACCATTTCTAATATTTGACAGTGGTCCGGAAGCATAAGAGCTATCGCATTTGCCACACCCGGGGGACTCCATCGCCTTTGTAACTCAACAACTTTGTTTATAGCTGGTAACTTTGCGATGGCACCATCGCTGTTTTCTCAAGTATACGTCACCAAAGTGAGTGTGAGAATAAATGTGGGAAATGATTCTTTCTTTCCTTTTCCTTTTTTTCCCAGCAAAACTTGATTCTTTTTTCGCCTCTTCTCTTCCTGATGTTTTTTTTCCGGTTACCGTATTCGCGGCACTCGGAACAGAACAGTATAAGTTTACTACGCTCAGGCCGGGATACTCAACATAAGAGATACAATCATACAGTCGAGAATACATAACAGAGCTTACATTGAGGATTGTATAGTTTACACCATATTTAGTGTTTGAGAGATGTTTTAAAAGAGGTCTTAAATATTCAAAGATACGTAATCATTGACATATTTAATAGTATCTGTTTCCTATAATCTTTTGTTTACTGCGAAAATGAATCTGTATGCTTAGCTAGCGTTGATGAATAATTTCCATGTTTTACGGTAAAGGTTAAATGTTTCAAATATTTTCTGCAAAAGTTGATGATTTAGGGCTGAATCAGTGGTTCAAAAACGCGAATAACACGATGGACATCCAGAGAAGACCGCTTAACTAAACAGACCGTACAAGTAAACACTATTCTTTGATCGCATCAAATGTCTTCATTAATCATCACTATCAGAGTCTGGTTAACTAAACTCAGAAAAGAAAACAATAACGCTTAAATAAACATGTTATCACGGTCCCTGGAAGTAAATTACTTAACACAAAGAGACTAGATAACTAAATTAGCGATCACCACATAATCCTCTAAGAGGGCGTGTGTCAGTCTCCAGTTCTGTCAAACATACGTAACAGTCCGTCAAGGGACATAAGACTCCACAGAAAAACTCGGGCTATCTGTAGAATGCATTGGAACATTGCAAAGTACATGGTTACAAATGACACGCCACTAGCATATCACACGCGATGTAAATAATGAGCCTTGCGGCACACAATGAACAATTATAAGTGTTAAAAAGAGTGTTGCCGAGATCAGAGCCCATGGGAACTATTAAAAAACTTTAATTAATTGCTTAATGTAAGTAAACACGTCATTAAAACATTTTTGACATTTTATAGTAGCAATAATTCTATCGTAATCACGTATTAATTCTTCCATGACCTGTTCCGTATTTACCTGGTATGTATTTTCTGTCCCCATTTTTGCGGACGAGACCCTTTGGTGAGGAGTTGATACCTCAGACTATGGTCAGCCTCATGCCATGCTCACGTGGATTATTCAAAGAGTCTTTTCTATTTGTTTAATTTATATATTTTTTGCTTTAGTCTTATTAAATCTTTATTTATTTTATATTCTTTCATTTTATTTGTTTTTGTTTATTTTTTAGTTGTTGTGGGTGGGGTGTGTGTTAATGTTCGATCACACAAAGGATAAATTCGTATTCTGTACCTTCTCATCGATCACGTCCTCATAAAGAGGAATATAATTGTATATTACACTGTTAACCATGTCAAAAGCTTTCCAAGCCAACTCACCGAAGTGTGTTTTAGCTGTATCACCGAAGGCTGTCTTACCTCTATTATATAAGGTTGTCCAAATTCGCCTTTCTTGACTCAACAATTTATAACTAAATTGACCATTGTACTCTAGAGAAGAAAATGTATGGATCTGTGTTTGTCATGTGGACGCAGGAAGATCCGTGTTAAACAATCAATTGTCTTTAATACCATGAGTTTACAAATACATGCAAGACATTATAGGGAAGTTTTTCAGAAATATATCACACTTCAGACTATGGTTTGAAAGAAATCCATTAAGTATGTATGGATAAACTTATCATGTTATATTGGCAGACATTATGACGGAAAGAGTTAATATTTCGTAACTATGAGTTTCAGATAGGGCTGACATTTAGTAGTTCTGGGGTTAGTGAGTATGGTTTTACGCCACCTCTAGCAGTATTCCAGCAGTAACACGATAATGTGTCCGGTCTTCTGCAACCCATATTTGTCGAAAGTGGCAACGAGATCGGCTCGCGGACTGAGGTGATCGTAAGTCACTAAGGAAACCTTATTGCAGTGTTAAATGGAAGATGACAATAACCTCAGTTAAGGCTGCTTCGTGAAAGGAACCCTTGTTGACGTATGTCTTCGAAGTCGATGCTGTTGATATCAGTCACTAGATCGTCTGATCAGGACTCGATTCTTTGCAGATCGGTCATATCGGTGGTTTATTGCTGACTGCGACGTTAAAAAAGACAGACATTAATTCAGTAGAGACATGAAATTCTTCACACATTAGCTTGTACTTGTGAACAAAAGCTCGAGTCGAAGAAGAGGATGTGATGTTCCCAAACTAATGAAACATTTACTTGCTCGAAAATTCGTGACCAGGGGATAGGATTCATTACATCTATCGTTGTCGGTTGATCATGGATACAAATAGCAATTCTCGACGTCGAAGATACATCAACAGTTAAGCATAGTATCAGTACAAGGCATATGAAGGCATGTGGCCCTGTGCGTAGAGATCAGGTCTACTTTGACGGAGCACTAAGGTGGTCCAAAGTCATCAAGGTAACCTTATCTAACCTTTGAAACATATGCACAACCACCTCGTTCATGTATGCCCTGATCGGACTGTCGTGAATTGCAAAAAAGACACCCCATTAAATACGAGATCATACTGTAACAATACTTCCAATGCATTCCTTTGAATTTCAGTGGGCGCTGAAATTTCCGATTTCGTTCTAATCTACTAGGATGAACTTGCATGTGAACGTACTTAGGTGGGGAAATATATGTAAATTTTCAAATTTGCAAACGTTGACACATGTTGTATATTTATGTATCATACCGGATATCATGGGTATGTATATGAACGGTATGTATATGAACGGTATGTATATGAACGGTATGTATATGTACATGTTATATGTGCTCGGGTCCGATGATCATATATTTCCATAATGTGAAGAACGTGGTCCATGTGATTTCATTTTCACAGATTTTAGTACGTTTGAACTCAACGTTCACATGACCTCATTATTCTTATCACCCACAAAAAGCAGTATTACGTAAGCTAACACGCCTTATTAAGCTGCACTGGCTCTTGCAAAGAGTATCAGTTACGCCTTTTCTGTGATGTTTGCATATCCGGTGAGGGGCATGTTTCAGTGACGAACAAAGGGAGATGCGTTGCCCTTTTGTCCTTGCTGGTGTCCTCAGCTATCCCAACAAAATAACAATTTATTTCTCTCGGGTCACACCAACACGTACGTCTGTTCAGCTCGTGCATCACTACTGAAAAATTCTTTTGACAGTACATAATTGGAATATTATTGCCCTGCATGTGACCTTCCTTAATAGTCTCACGGTGCCTGAACCATCCTTTTTTCTCCATCCGCTCAATATTTGCTGTAATAACGCAATACATAAACTAACGCAGAAGTACACGACAACAAACAATGCCATATGGAATTATACATTCTGTGAGACATGAAATAGAACAGACTGTTTATCGTGTAGCGATTATGACCGGACATCACAGACGGATGCGTTCTTTGAATATAAATCCGAAGGGTGCTTCTTACTACATATTAGACTTTACTTCTTTGCCAGGAGTAACCGCATTTGAGGATTTTGTTTACTCCCAGGCTTTACTTTTTGTAAGCAAGACCTATTTCCCGGTTTTACTGTTTGTAAATAAGACCTCATCCTAACCTAAATCAACATCAACACTCAAATTCTGATGATCTGTGAGTGTTTGAAATCACCTGAAAGTATCTGCAAATATCAAGTTTAAAGTGGATATGTTTTCCCTAGCAGGAACGGAACCGTCGAGTTAGTAAACGGACGCTCTACATCAGGCCACCTGTTAACTTATCTGTTTATAGATAGGCCTGTTGTCATTACATTGATTTCACTGGCGCTTCAGTTACTATTGTGTAGCTTCATTACATGATCATCTCATTATCCACCGTTGACTGTTTATATGTATAATAAAGCGCTCCTCCTTGGTTACGGTTGGTAAAGTAAGCCCTCGGTCATTGCGCTCTCGGTTTTACTTCTCCCAACCCTCCGGTATCGGGTCATACTTCCCCAACCATAATCTCGGAGTCGTGCTTTATGCTACACGCATAGCTTAGGCATGTGGGATCCCCGTGCCTTTTGTGAAATTCGTCTTTGATTGTCCGGTTTCAAATGACGACCCGTAATCTTAGAGTAAATATCACACAAGTACATGTGATGTCGCACGGCTGTAAGTATCCCAGTCGTAGAGGTCATTCCCACAAGATGTATACTCTGTTTGGAGCAGGCCTATGACTATTTTCATTTTCAGAAAGCTTTTGACAATATTGGACGCATTGATATATGGAAAAAGGTACTAGTACAAGGTATTGGTCAGTTAATTCAAATTTGTGTTAACATGTACTGTGCTATTCATTCACATGGTACTTACTCATAACAGTTTCCATGTCTTATTGGTGTCCGCCAAGGAGAAACTCTCTCCTCCTTGCTATCCGCACTGTTCTTAACGATTTGGAATCGGTTTTACTTTCTCAAAACTGTCCCGGTCTTTCTGCTGCGTCTATGCCACTCAACTGACTGTTATACATGTTTATCATGTTATTGGCGCTTCTTTATGCCGACGACACAGTAATATTAGCCTTCAAAAAAGCTTAGTAAAGGTTGCTTCGTGAAAGAAAATCTGGACCCTGGTCACAAATCAAGCGACCGGTTACATTCTTCACAGAGAGTTGTTCTATACTCCTTGACCAATGGTTATATATCAGCGTTTTGAGCTTTCAATATGTATGGATAAATGTGTAATATAAATGGACTATTATTATTTTTACAGATAGGAGTTGCATGATCAAAGGGTGTTCGGGTGATCCTGGTACAATCAGGCTGGTAAAGTCCATCATTAGCTCAGGTCCCTTGCCCCCGTCTATATGCAGCCCAGACAGCAAATGGGACTCTTCTCCCAGGAAACGCTGCCAAGTCAGACCCAACACGAACCTCCCGGAGAATATGAAGACTCCTCAACACTGCAGCCTTCTGCATTACCCAGAGTGTCAGAATGGCTGTGCTCCCAGTGGAGAACTCGGACACTCTCCTGATCTCCGCCAAGAGATCGGGAGGTACCAACCATGTGCACCAAGAGCAATGGGGAGTCTCACGACAGTGTTCATGGGATGCAAGCGAGACATTTCAAAGGCGAGGTCCGCATACTTACTCGCCAATAACGTTGCTGTCAAAAAACCCAGAAAATTTACTGATATAAATATATTCTACGGCTTTATAAAAAAAGATTGGTTAGCAGGAATTCTGCTCAGACTGCATATGGGCCTTTTCCTCAGAAGTTTGAAAGCATCTTTTTGCATGACCCTCTCAACATGTTCATGGATGGAGATGGTAGTAAAAGCAACGAGCCAGGCCATCAGATCTTTTAATATATGATGTTTGTGCCAGGGAAAGGCATCCACCTACAAGGTGTTGGACAGTCTCTGTAAATCCATTAGACAGTCGGCATTTCACGTCAATATTTATTGAAGAATAACGTTTAGGCCATTCTTATCTACTATAATTTCCACATTCAGCTGAAACCATCCCTATACAGCGAAAAGAGTGCCGATGATCTCCATGCCGCAAGGGCACGTTCCAAGGCACCTCACATAACACGAGTTATTACCCAAGCAGCCTGTACAGTTTAGGGTTATCAGATGCTATCTGGGGGGAAAATGTTCAATTCGGAATATGCTAATGTATGGCGGAACTTACAAGGTAGAAATGCACAGCTGGCCGACGTTTAATTGCCTTGACATCTGTCTCATGAATGGGTCCCATATGCATAAACCCAACCGTGTCTGAAAAAAATATATTCATGCTGAAATCCGATTTAGCCAGCACATATCCGTTCAGTTTATTCATGAGCATTTACTGCTCATTTACTGCTCGACTTAGTCATTTTTTAAATATCAATCTAGCCCAGGAAAGCCATGGCCGCCAGGAAGAGAGTTGCCATCGTTGGAGCAGGCCTATCCGGTTTGGTGGCCATCAAGTCGTGTTTGGAAGAAGACTTGGAGCCCGTGTGCTTTGAACAATATGACAACTTTGGTATGTTCCGACAGGTGTATGTGTGACTATTTATTCAAGTGTGAGTATGTGATTGAGGGTTCATGTCTGAGTATGTGACAGAGGGTCTAAGTGTGTACGTGACAGTGGATTCAAGTGTGTGTACATGACAGTAGATTCAAAAGTATGTGTTTGACAGTGGATTCAAGTGTGTGTCCTTACCCCTGGATTCAAGTGTGTGTATTTGACAGTGGGTTCAAATGTGTGTACTTGACTGTGAATTCAAGCATGTGTATGTGACAGTACATTCAAGTTTGTGTATGTGACAGTGGGTTCAAGTGCGTGTAAGTGACAGCGGATTGATGTGTGTTTATTTGACAGCGAGTTCAAGTATCTGTGTCTGACAGTCGATTTAAGTGTTTGTACTTTACAGTGGGTTGAAGTGTGTATATTTGAAAGTGGATTGAAGTGCGTGTACTTGACAGTGAATTGAAGTGTGTGTGTTTGGCAGTGGATTGAAGTGTGTGTGTTTGGCAGTGGATTGAAGTGTGTGTATGTGACAGCGGGCTTAAATGTGTGTATTTAACAGTGGGTCAGGTACGTGCACGTGACAGTGGATCCAAGTGTGTGTATGTGACAGCGGGCTTAAATGTGTGTATTTAACAATGGGTCAGGTACGTGTACGTGACACTGGATCCAAGTGTGTGTATGTGACAGCGGGCTTAAATGTGTGTATTTAACAGTGGGTCAGGTACGTGTACGTGACAGTGGATTCAAGTGTGTGTATGTGACAGTGGGCTTAAATGTGTGTATTTAACAGTGGGTCAGGTACGTGTACGTGACAGTGGGTTCAAGTTTGGGTATGTGACAGCGGGCTTAAATGTGTGTATTTAACAGTGGGTCAGGTACGTGTACGTGACAGTGGATTCAAGTGTGTGTATGTGACAGCGGGCTCAAGGATGTGTATGGGTCCGTGCGCCAAGTGCTGTGTATGACAGAGGGTCAAGTGTATGTATATGACCGTGGGGTCACGTGTGGTTTTGACTGTGAGTTCAAGTGTGTGTGTTGACAGTGGGTTCAATAGTGTGTCTGAAGCTGTGTTGTCAGAACCGAGCATGTGGCATGTGTCAAGTATGAGTATGTGTGTTTTGGCCAAGTGCACATGTAATGGGTTAATATATCATAAAAATAAAATTATGAAAGACGTGCAGTTACCCCCAAATCGACTAGTCACTCCAGTATCTACATGTTCGCATTGAGTTATTAAAAACTGAATGGAATACGTGCTTCAGTCTCATTGGTTATTTTTTAGGATTCAAATTTGGGAATCTTCTCTTTATTTTACTGTGAAAGTGTGCGTTTATCACACTGGATATTCGGATAGGCAGATCAGAAATGACAATGATGTGCAAAAGCGTCTCTCTACATTCAACTTGAGAAGCCGAGTTCAGTTGTTCAATTTCACTGGCATGGGATAAAACCCCTCAACCTCCCCGGGCTTATTCAGTGACATTTCTTGTAGAAATGATTGATCAAAGAGAGACGCTTTGGCACCAACCTTAGCAATCCGCCCGCTCTATAACCGTTTTACTGTCCTACGGCAAAAAAGTATAAAACTTTTATCCGTGTCAAACAAATTTCATGAAAACTCGGGAATGTACTCGCGTTAGATCGTAGAATACCATTACTGAGTATTCATTTCATATGCCTTACAATGCATTGGGGCTCGTGTGGTGTCCTAGTTACTGGAAAAGTTCGCAAAACGATTGTTGTCTTTGCAGGGGGACTTTGGTACTTCACGGAGGAGTACAGGGAAGGTCAAGGGGCAAGAGCCTTCGACAACCTGACAACAAACGTCAGCAAGGAGATGTTCTGCTTCAGTGACTTCCCCTACCCTTCCGACTTCCCGCCATTTCTCACTTGCAGTTTGGTTCATCAGTACACCCAGATGTATATCGAGAAGTTTGGACTCCGCAAGCACATACACCTCAACACCAGAGTAGTCCAAATAAGGAAGTCACGTGACTACAACGTTACCGGAAGATGGGAAGTAGAAACGGAAGAGTCCGAAAAGTCTCAAACAGAAATCTTTGATTTTGTCATGATATGCTCGGGTTTCTATAAGAAACCTCGGTTACCTGACATTGAAGGAATGGATACTTTCAAGGGAACGATTGAGCACTCCCTGAAGTTCAAAAATGCTTTGAAATACCAGGATATGAACGTACTTGTTGTTGGTAAGTAACATCTGTTGCGGTTTTTAAAGCATTATCAGCGAGAACATTTAACTCGTCGTTACAGAATGATCCATCCTAGAGTAATTTGAAATTTTCCAAATTATAGAATCTCCCTTGTTTCTGTCGCTACGGTAGACAAGGTCCCCGTCCGGTGTTCCTATCATCGGAATCATCTTCTGATGTTCCGGAAGTCCAACTACTTATTGTGAGCCACAATATCGGTTTTACAGGTCAATATGATGATGTCGTTTTACTATAAATGACGTTCGTGCAACTTCATGAAAACTTTCTGAGCTTTACATGATTGTTTCATTCACTGCACAAAACAGAAGTTATTTGAAACGTTATAAAGCTAACACTTAATTAACATGTTGTATGAAATTTGATGTAACGTGTGGGAAGTGGAACCTGCACTTTTTCACAATGAACTTACTCACTTTTAGCATGCTTTTTGACACCTAACGGTCTCTTGTGGAGAACTCGTCAGCTTCAACCTAAACTGCATGTTCGTCATGCCACGTCTTACAGAAAATCAGCGTCTCCACGCAGTGGGTATGTTAGAGACTGGAATGGCCAAATATAAAGTGGCCAGACATTTTGGTGCCCATTGAAACACCATCTCATCTCCCTGGAAACGTTTCTAACATGATGGAAATACGAATGATTTTCCTAAGACCGAACGTCCAAGCGTGACGTCACGTCAGCAAGACAACCATATTCGGTTGACCCATGTAAGGAATGATTCCATACTACCTGTCTGACTGCTCGGACTATTCCTGGCTTATGTCCAGTCAGCTCCAGGACATTACGTAGCCGAGGGGAGTACAACTTCCGGGCACGACGACCTCCAATAAGTCCAATTTTACGCCAGCGTTACCGATGGGCAGGGTTACCTGGTGCAGACAACCTACAGTCCAGGCGACACGATTGGGATGGTGTTTCGCTCACTGACGAATCGAAATTGCATCTGGACAGCTCAGACGGCAGAGCAAGGGTATAGTGACGGCGAAGTGAACTATACGCTGACGCGTGTGTTGTTCAACTTAGACAGTTTGGTGGCGAAAGCATTGTGGTATGGGAGACATGACATGTCATGGCCGGGTACAGGTATTCTCGAAGGTCTGCGATACAGGAATGAGATCACTGGATCTCATTCAAGTACAGAGACATACGTTCATGCCTCAGAAAGATAATGCCAGTCCACACATCTCTCCTGTTGTGAGAGATTTCCTGAGACAGCAAAACATTCAGGTGCTCCTCTGGCCACCTATTTCTTCAGTATCGATCACGCTTTGGATGAACTGGGGCGACGTTTAAGTCAACTCCAGAATCAACCACTGACGTTAACTGAATGGGGACAAACGTCAAACATTATCCAGGGTCTCTTTAATCACTTTGCGTCATGTACACGTTGTCATTGTCAAGCCCGCATCAACGCAAATGGTGAGCGATACTGAACTTGTGAACTGTATTTTATATGTTTAAGGAAATTCAAATTCCTCTGGAGATTTGGCTGCAGAGGCTGCACGCTACGCACGTCAGGTAAGCATTTCCACAAAATCATTATATGATTGCGCCTACATTTTCAACCCCGATAAATACAAGTTATAGAGATGTGTGTACAAACAGTTTTTGTTGCGACGTTGGGGAGCGTTAACATTAAAGTCTAGAAAGGCAAGAAAATTGCCCAACTAAAAGCGGCATAGAACTAAACTCACCCATTCTTGAATTTTTGTGCAGGTGTATTACAGTGTGGGAGAGGGAATGTGGATGATTCCAGCGTGTGCGGAAAACGGGACGCCTTACGATCTTCTCCTCGTTACAAGATGCAATGCTTCGTCAGGAGCAAAGTTTTCAAAGGCCACTGCAGACATTTGTAACAGGAGATTTGATCATGTTCTTAACGGACTAGCCCCATCAAATCCTTCAAAGAGCAGAATCATGGTGAACGATAAAGTCCAGTACAACATCGTGAGTGGGAGGATTAGAGTTGTCGAAACCCTAACTCGTATTGGACCCCATGAAGCTGAATTTGAAGATGGCACTATCCTCAAGAACGTGGACGCTATCTTATTTGCAACTGGATATGAACTCTCTGTAGACTTCCTTCAGGAACCCTTGATAGGAGGTAAGGATGGCAGAATTATATCACCAATCATGCAAATTCTTGTCGAATCTGCGTTATTGTGTTTGTTTATTTGTTGCTTAACGACGCATTAAGCAGTATTCCAGCTATATGACGACGGTTTGTAAATAATCGAGGTAGGACCAGGAGATCCAATGGTCAACAGCATGGGCATACATCTACGCAAATGGGATACAGTTAATCAACCACATTGGCAAACCTGACCACCCGACCCCTTTACTCGCTTCTAAAAACAAGCTCGATTGATGAAGATCAATTCTAACCCGGACCTTCACGGTCCTATGTAATTACGTCTGTACATAGTTGTCTTCTTGTCTTGTTGCCTACGACCATGCGTTGTTACAAACGTTGCTCCTTGGTCAACAGTAATTTCTGAATCAGAAACGTAAGATCTGTTCTCTTCTTAAAACTTCACGCATTTGCCCTAAGGTAATATATGCAAAGCGAATCATATAGTTTAGCATTATTCACATAACCACAAATATCAAATATTAGGGTTAAGATATTATACAAAGTTTCAGTGTGGTAATAATTTGCGATATGTTTGTTATTGGAAACATTAGCGGCGACAATTAAGCTACACTTCTATCTGCAGAAAAGGGCAAGCTGAGTCTGTACAAGATGATGTTCCCATTGTGGCAACATAACACATTGGCACTGGTGGGCTGTGTTGACTCGGACGGGTCTTTCACGCCTTTAGCTGACCTGCAAGCTCGTATCGCCGCAAGGGTATTCGCTGGTTCTCACAAACTTCCTCCCATGGAAGCCATGACGGAGGAGGCGGAAAAGAGAAATTCATATTTACTCCAGCGATATGGGCGCTACAAATATCTGGTTGGTAGTTTATAAAAGTGACGTCACATTATCTACAAAATCTAAAACTGTATATATTTAAAAGTATTCTGATAGTTATCAATTTAGTTAATACAAAATACGTTCTTCCTCTGTGACCTTTCCAACACAACCACAGCCTACAGAAAGACACTGGGCTGTTTGTCCGTCTGTTTGTTTTTTAGCGCCGCAATATTCCAGTTATTTCCGGCGGTCTGTAGATAACCGAGTCTTGACCATATAATCCTTTGATGAACAGCATGAACATCAAAAACTCGGGTGTAACTTCGAAGGTGTTCCCACATTGGTTTTGTTAATGGGAAACCGTTATATTCCAGATGCCAAATGTAGTCTACAGGGATGAACTTGCAGCGGAACTGGGCGTGGCCCCTTCCTGGTGGGACCTGATCAAGGCCGGACCCCGACTGGCCTATCAGTACTACTATGGCCCTAACCTTCCTTATTTCCTCCGACTGTGGGGGCCTCATCAATGGAGCGGAGCAAGGGACGCCATAAACAATGCCGCAATACATGGACACTATGCCAAACAAATGAGACAAGTCAAACGACCAGATCTTGGGTATTCCAGCTGCATGCCAGGATTGATTCTTGTGTCTACTGTCGTCATCTTACTGGCTGCAATGTACAGCTATATGCTGTGACGGTGTGCGGACAAAACCTCCAGTGCACAAAAGCACCCTAAGACTAAAAACACCCCTTACTAAGGCTTAGGACTAAAACGACCCCACCTTGTTGGACTACCAGTTATAATTATATATAATGTATCCTTATTTTATTCGTATTATCCGAGAGGCGGTTAGGAGTGTTACGCAGACATTGAAATACTCCTCATATTATGGCTTTCGTGTTCAAGTTATCGTTGTCTAGAGGCAGGGATGTCTGTTCGAGTTTTACATGTGATTTACGTGAAAACATGAAATGGTTCCTAATCACAAGTACGCGTAAAAAACCCTCAACACGAGGATATGATATAGGCTCAATGTAACTCGAACGTTCATTTTGTTTATTGAAAATATAACGTTTTATTATTATCCCCCGCAACTTCATTGTTGCGGGGGATATAGAAATGAATTGTGTTTGCCCGCCATGATAGCTTAACCAATTTTAGTACACATGTCAAGCATGATCTTTGGGGCTTACAGTAGTGATTTTTTTCTTTTCCTTTATGTGTTATGTAATTAGTAGACATATTCATGAAGAGCATTTTGCCGTTGGAGGGGATATTGATCACTTTGTCTTCTGGTTTCGTTTCACGTTTGTCGTTTACCAACAAATGTTATTCACGTTGTTTTGTGAAATGCCTTGTCCTTATAAGGAAGTAGTTAACTGTTATCGTTGATAGCTTCTGTGAGGACAAACCATCGGAGACAGACGAAGAAATTGATTTGGTCAAAAGACAGTCATAAACCATTACTGCCTTGGAAAACGTTTGAAAACTGCTCATGTACAGGTTTGAATCCATTAATATGGGTTATTTTTGTCAATGACAAATGGTGTTAAATAATTCAAAATAACTTAGTAATTACCAAACTTTATTATCACATTTCCATTAAGTCTTTGAATTTATTTCTCCTGGTTTATTATGAGAGTGAGTGAGTAAATTTAGATTTGCGCTCAGCAACATTCCATCTATATGGCGGAGGTCTGTAAATAATCGTGTCTGAACCAGGCAATCCACTGATCAACAGTATGAGCATCGATCTAGGCAATTGGGAACCGATGACACGTCTCAACCAATTCAGCGACCTGGACCACACCACCCCGTTAGTCTCCTCGGTCAGTTTATCAACTGTCTCAACATAAACCTTTCTCTCACTTTTCCTGTTTCTGATTTTGGGTTACCGTCCGTACGAAATGGGGAATGTACAGTCACTCTTTCCACTTCTCCCCCCAAAAAACGCTCTGTGGAATTCAGTGAACTTATACATGGGTTTTCTTTGCACTCTGATGATGTAATCTCATATTTTGTTGTATTATATTGATATTTAGAGGCATTTTGCTGAATTTCTCCTTCGACCATAGTATAATAGGGAGTCTATCCACTTCTCCCCTGAAACTGCTCATCAAAACTCTCACGGACTTCTACGTGTCTTTCGTAGGGACTCTGAAAGTGTCCATTTCATGTTTTTGTATGCAGTTTCTTAATATTTATCACTTTTACAGATGTTTGAACTTTTGTTCTATTCAGCATGTTCATTCCATCCCGCGGGATGTATGTTATCCACTTCTCCTCAAAAACTACTTTAGATTACATTTAGGTTACACATGTGCTTTATAGGGACTGTAAAAGTGTGCTTCTCACAGTTTGATTATGTCTATTTTTTATTATGCATGTTTCCAATTTTAATGCCGTTTGAACTGTTTACATTTTGTTGAATTTCTCTCTGAATATAGTGTTATGGATTGCGTTGGCGGAGCGAATTAGGGGTTTATGATGTAAGCAGCAAAATGAATATCACTTTACTAAAAAGCCCATTGACTGCTCAGCTCAAGAAAGAGTTCATCGACAAATACTACATTCCTTAGGGACCGTTCATAATTTATGGCTAAGGGGGACATTATGGGGGTGGGTTGGGGTGTCACCTCACCCTATTTGTTCAGGGGAGGTAGGGGTCATCAACCGTGTACACACTGATTTTGTACATGACAAGCAAGGGAGGTCATTTACTTTGTACATTCATTTTAGTGGGGATGGGGGTGTGGCATTCACGTTGTACATGCAACTCCATGAAAATCATCATCAGCCCACCCACCCCACCCCAGCCGTAGGTTCATGAATTATGACCGGTCCCTTACGCAAGCATTTTGTTGTATTATTGTCCCCTACAGACGATCTAAACTGTCGATGTACGATGTATTCAAATTAGGGCTAGTGTAAAGCTCGATAGTCGTAAATATCGTCAATGGGAGTCATTATTTATGACCATCGATATGGAAACTGAGTAATCGATGATATCGCACATGAACCATTGTGATGGAATGATTTTGTAATTTACTCGGGTCTTTTGTTTATTCGTGGGTTACTCTAAAAGTACGTGCAGTACGTCGTTTTGCTGGCAATATAAGTCTCTCTGTGTCACCACTTACGTTTGATGTGAAACAAGATGGCTTCTTCAACTGTCTTACTCATTTGTGCTAGAGGCTATTTCTCCGATATTTATCGATATTCGTACGATATTCATTTAACTATGATGGATCTGTATGATCTCTGTTGATAATTCAAGTAGAGTACTCTATAACTGTTTTACACATTTTAATGACGGTATCAACTGAATGTAAGTGGACTTTTATACCAAAAATAAAATCTTTTGAAATAGCCACTGGTTGATATTATTTCGTGGTCTGGACTGTAAAATAAGTTTAGTTTCCACCAAACTATCAAACTTCAGAAGTTGTGCCCTTCGGAGGAAAGAACACGGGTTCAGTTTGGAGGAATTCTGAGACATGTTTTCGCTGGAAACTTGCTCATTTTGTTTCCATGTGGGGAATTAAACCGAGGTCTTCAGCGAAACTAGCAAACGCTTTAACCACTTGGCTACTCCACCGCCCACTGGCGATAATAAAGAGGTACTGGTTGCTTTCTGATCCTAGTTGTCCGGGAGTTGCTCTTTGAAGTGAAGATATATCCGTTTAAAAAGCCCATTCGCACTGACCACGTGTTTGTATTTTGAACACTGGTTGAGTATGTATGTATGTATGTATGTATGTATGTATGTATGTATGTATGTATGTATGTATGTATGTATGTATGTATGTATGTATGTATGTATGTATGTATGTATGTATGCGGTTACAGCAAAGATAAATGTCACCACATACTTGGGGAAAACAATAGTGCAAGCCTTAATTAATTGCACAAGGATCATGTATCAAATTGCAGAAAAGCATGTGCAAATACCGTACATGTGAACAGCTACGATTTGGTGTAAAGGTTTGACAATAATCTTTTCAGCGTTACCAATTTGTTTTACAAATATCAGTTCATGTATAATCAGTACCTTACAAAACTATGGATCATTTGCAAAATCTAGCTGAGAGCAGCGGACTGAAGCAAGAGGCTACATTTACATTAGAGAGTCTAAACTTGTGACAGGTAGTATATGAAGGCCAGTTTTAGTATCCTTCACCGTGATAATGCCTCGGATATAGCTACAAGCTGTGTAAAGCAATACTCGACCATTCACTTTCAGTATGATTGTTTTCCATCCAACTGCATTAAAATGACAATTCGGATGAAGACACGTCAGATTGTCAAGTGCTTTATTGTCATTCAAACAAGTTGACAGGTACATAAAAAATAATTTTTCGGGTAACAGCTTGAGTATAACGGAAGGCTGTTATTGTTTATTGTTATGCAATAAACCAGATGTGGCTTTCTATAACGGTGCCAGTGTTCATACAGGTTGAAAAGATTATTTTCTTGTCAATGACATAAGACATTCTCCCTTTGTATTATTTAATTACGACAACATCATTTAGTGGGTTATGCCTATAAAACCAGCATACAATCGGTCATACACACATGTGCATGCATTCAGACTGATAAGTGCAATATGCTTGATCGTGACGCTGCACCTCATTTCACTTCACCTCTTTTAACTTTAAGCCGGAACTGGCATTATTGTGCTAAGGGACGCAACCATGTAAGGCCGGACGGTGACCGCCCGAGGCAACCAGTCCACCTGACTAGCCTGAATATATATCCAAGAATATATATATATAATATTGATAGTAACAAATGAACGCATTTAAATGATAAGGAGTCCTAGTGAGATTCATAACTTCAGAAATCTAGACTTACTTCCTTCAGGGCTTTAGTATTGCAGGGAGTGCTAGTCAGATGTGAAAATAGTGCGGTTAAGGGACTGTGAGACAAACTACATGTACACTGTACGCAGAGCTAGGCATTAGGGCAAATAATGTGGTAAGGGGACTGTGAGACAGGCTACCTATGTCCATGCGCTACCAACAAACCGCATAAACACCGCCCTTTGTAAACAAACACATTCGTCCCATTTCAACGTTTCCCTTAAAGTAGCAGAGAGTTAAGCTTGTTTTCATAATGCACACCACCTATCCCCACAAGGCATACGTGCTTACACAGCCTGACAACATAAGTATCCCATCGACATACACAATTACGTCACAAGTGTGTCCCATATGTCTACATACTGCACGACCCTAAGCTAGGGTCCGCTTATATCGGTATTATGGACTGCGCGTGTTAGTCACAAGAACCTGGACACTAGTGGTTTCACCTGACGGCGCACGCCCAATAACGAGGCACTTTCACTGACTATGTATAGCGTGGCAACACCTTGTGAACAGCATACAGTCAAGCTAAACGAAAGGATGAAATGTTGACCCAGATCTTCTCTACCTGCTGACGTCAGGACGCTAACAGATCAGAAGGTATAATGTATACATATTTCACAGATTTGCAACGTATCAAAAATTTTCTGAGCATTATTACCTACATCGTATTCAGCTGTCAAATATAGGCAGCTACAGCTGTCATGGCGAGTGGCCGATCGAAGTCGAGTCGAGCCGATGCGTAAATGTCTCGTGTGGAATTGGGAGTTTGCCAGCTTGTTATACATTACGTAACGTATGTTTATAGCCTATAGGTGCATGTTTACATGAAGTGGTATGTACGTCAAGCCGTATTAACGGGTGGAGAGTGTCTTTAACTGAATTAACTTGTTTCAAATGTGCAGCTTCCGGGTCCATCAGTTTGCCAACACAGGTCAGCAAGAAGTTGCATACTACATAGACAGTCGTGCTACTACTCCGTAGAAGGCTAACCAAACGTATTTCTGACTGATATGAAATGGTAAAGTGTGCTTCTTCTCATCTCTTGGAAAATATCCCTTTTCGCTCCTGTTTTCCTATCTGTATATCACGTATATGTCATGCCCTTGATATATAGCACACAAAATGCTTTTCTTCAATCTGCCCCAGCTGGCCACATCCATTAATCGAAATGTATACATCCATCGCATAAACATGTGAACATTCTGTGAACAATAGCTTTGTGATCTTTGGCTCTTTCTAAATGTTATGGATTCAGTCTATTATCTGAATGTCGTTATTTCAACCATGCTCTTGTCTAAGCTATAGGTCCTTGTAGGATCCGCGTTAAAATTGGTCTTCAGTAATAGGCGACTAATGGGGTTGGGTTGTCAGGATTGCTGACTTGGTTGACAAATATCATAGGTTCTCAACTGCGTTGATCGGTGCTCATGATGTTGATCCCTGGATTGCCTGGTCCACATTCAATTATTTACAGACCGCTACAACATGGCTGGAATGCTGCTGCGAGCGGTGTAAAACTAAACTTACTACAAGTCCCTGTCCCCGACTGTAATCATGAAGGTTTCCCCCAAGACACGTTCTGCGGTGCTGTTTAATATGTGTGAGTGAAAAAGAAAACGGTCAGTGTCAGTTCGGTCAACCGTATCGAATAATCGTAAACCATCCAACGATGGAAAATTTATTATAGGTCCACACAAACAGCAAAGTCAAGCGTAAAACTGACACTGCGGTGATCGCTGTCCAATTTTACTTTTGTACAGGTATAAGCATTCACACCCCATGGAAACAGAATAGATGTTGGCCTGTTATTGAAATCGTTTCCAGTGTCAACAATTGAAAAGCTCAAGTGACTTCCAACCTGTTGCATTCAAGCGTGAAAGGGGGAACGCTGTGTATGGTATGAGGGCAACACTGATAACTTTAGTTATGAATGATTGTGATAACGTAACATTTTCACTCAGCACTGTTAACACCTCAGTGGACACCTTCGGCGTCATGTTGGCATTCACGTGTAAACCAATATATTTAAATTTGTGTGCGTCGAAAATGACAGACTATTGTATGGCATTGAATTTGATAGCACGTAGGAACTGTCTTTAAACAGTTTCTTTTAACATTCGACAGTGAGATTTCTTATAGGTATTTCGACATCATTGGATACAGAAATAATAGTCAGATACCCATGATAGATCCGTCGCTGTTTGTTTGTTGTCTGTTTCTTGAGGGCTGGGGGCTGGGGTAGGACCATCATTGAGCTATTATAAATAGTAAATCTACCACGGTGCGCGATGCTACATCACCATGTTTAACCGACAGGTATGTTTATCCAGGTACACGGCGCCACAACGATAATCGTCATACCTCACCATTATAACTGGCACGTATATCTACCCAGGTACACGGTGCCACAGCTATAATCGTCATACCTCACCATTATGACTGACATGTATATATATATATATATCTATCTGTTCAGGTACACAGTGCTACAACTATAATCATCATCATCATCATCATCATTATAAGGCGACTGCTTGCCGTAAGACGCGACTAACGGGATCGGGTGGTCAGGCCCGCTGACTTGGTTGCCACATGTCCGCCTCCGCCACTTTGCTGGAGCATTGCTGAGTGCGGCGTAAAACTAAACTCACTCATCCACAAGTATAATTGTTATCTATATCTTGTCAGGTGCACGGTGCCACGACGATAATCGCCATGCATCACCACGACATACCTTTCATTGACGATGATGCATCGCATCCCGGACCAACACAGAACCACGTTCAAAACCATTCCTCGCAAGCTACTGCTCCAGAACAACGCAGAAGTAAGTGAAACATAACTGTAGTTGTTTTGTCGCTGAGCTCAACAATGCCATGGGCTCTATATGGTCAACTGAAGCAGCAGTCGTAGCATGAAGAACAAGAGTACCAGAGGCAAACACGAACTTTCATAATACACGAATTTAAGCATTTTTCTGGGAATGAAACCTTTCGTTCTGACGAACGGTCGTTCGTTCACTTATTACAATACTATCTACGATAATATCAGATACATACGTCGTGTTGCTTCAACCATTAGTCCAGTACTTCACTATTACAAACATGGAATGAAGATTCGAGATGCACACATAAATCGTTCTTTCGTTAAATTAGCATATCTCTTGTTCATCGGTCTAGACGAATACGTCATGCTGAAGTTAGATACCGTAAACTATTTAACATTGTTTCATCTAATTAGAGATAACTGATGCATGACGAGTGTTTTGACTCATCCGTGACATGGTAAATGATATCTTTTTGCATCAGTCAAGACGAATAAGCTGTGCTGAAGTAGCCATGAAATATGCGATATATGTTCATCTTGTGAGAGTGAGTGACTGAGTTTACCTTTAGAACATTTTTAGCAATATTCCAGTAATATCACGGCGGGGGACACCAGAAATGGACTTCACACAATGTATTCACTAGGCTACCTTACCGCCCACCATCCTGTAAGAGATAACCAGAGTAAATGTTTTGAATCACCCGGAACATGTATGACTGAGTGCTGTCATTTTTTGGTCTGCGTTTTAACAGATAAAGTGCCCCGCGTCCCCGAAACTTCCCTCCAAATCGTTCCCTATGTTCCACCACGGACGAGACGGTTTACTGACCTGCAATACGCTGCCAAAGATGGAAACTTGCAACTGGTGAAGCAGCTGTTATCAGAGGGACGCACTGATATAGAAAGTATAGGAGAATATGGGCGAACTGCAGTCATGTTGGCAGCGGAGAAAGGGCACAGAGTCGTGTTCGACGTCCTCGTAAACGCCGGTGGTAGTATGACTGTGATCGACGATGACGGCAACAACATCCTTCATCTGGCTTGTCTTGGAGGCAACGTGGACATGGTGAGAGCTGTCCTGGCCAGGAACGTTGTCGACATCAACAGCAGGGGTCAGTTTGGACGAACACCTGTAATGGTCGCAGCAGAGAAGGGTTGTAAAGGGATGTATAACATGTTGGTGAGTTTCGGTGGGAATGAAGCACTTGTTGATGCTGATGGCATGAACATCCTCCACGTTGCCTGTCTTGGAGGCAGGGAAGACATGGTGAGATACATCATTACAAAGAACATCTTGGATATCAACAGCAGAGGACAGTATGGAAGCACCCCTCTGATGCTGGCATCAGAGAAGGGTCATAAAGGAATATTTGACTTGATTGTAAAGCGAGGCGGCAATGTACGTACACTAGATGACTTCGGGAACAATATCCTCCATATTGCCTGTTGTGGTGGCAATGTGAGGATGGTGAGGTATTTGATTTCTAAACGCTTCGTGGATATCAACAGCAGAGGACAGGACGGAGGTACGCCCATTATGTGTGCAGCAGAGAAGGGACACAGGGTTGTCTTTGACTTGCTTGTCAGAAGAGGAGGCAACGTTTCATTGGTAGATGATAAAGGTGATGACATTCTCCACGCGGCCTGTTTGGGGGGTAATGTGGATATGGTCAGGTATATACTGGCCAAATACAGGATTCCTGTGAACAGGAGGGGGCAGTTCGGACGGAACCCAGTCATGGCGGCAACGCAGCAAGGTTGTAAAAACCTGTTTGACTATCTTGTGCGAAAAGGTGGCAACGTGCTCCATATCGACTACGAAGGAAACAACATTCTTCATGTTGCGTGTATAGGAGGCCATGTTCAGATAGTAGAACACGTCCTATCTCTAGGGTTTGGCCTTGATATCAACAGCAGAGGTCAAAGGGGCAGGACACCTGTGTGGGTTGCTGCCCACATGGGACCCAAAGACGTCTTTGACTTTCTGGTAAGGGAAGGAGCCGACGTTTCCCAAGCGGACGACGACGGTAACAACATCCTACATGCTGCATGTCTTGGTGATAATGTAGAGATGGTGAGACACATACTCGCTAAAAAGATCGTGGATATTAATTTTAGGAATAAAAATAAGTCGACGGCAGCAATGCTAGTCAACAATGATGGACAACGGTCAATATTTGATACGCTCGTTGCTCACGGGTGTGCAGTAGATCTAGACTAACCCAAAGGGTCCACTCGGGTTTAAATATTGACATGTGATATTAAATGTGATATATATTTAATACAAGCATGATAATCTCAAACGGACGGAACACGGATGCAGATTAAATGTCTCTGTGGACCAGGATGAAGGCAATATGTCGTGTTGTGTCAGTCGTCAGCACTCCAGCAATATCAGCAATATCACGGCAGCTTGAACAATATCATATTCGATACCGGTGAAGCAAACTGTAAGTATCGATCTGTCTAGATTGCTATTGTGTGAGTAGTAAACACAGGTGAGTCATACATAATTATAAAATGTTTGTTCATTTCGAACTAAACGCCAGATGTCGAAGACATGTCTCCATAACAAGCCTGCATATGTTATGAAATATAGCATATAATAGAAATGAACTCCCGTCGGTGACTAGTATTTCCACTAGCGAGGTATATGTCTTGTTAGGTATTAAAGAACAGTAACAATAAATCCGGGAGGAAATCAACAAAAATATTCAGTAACGAATCAGATGTGTGCAGAAAAGATCTGATCACAGGAATAGTCAAAAGTACCAAAGTATACCAAAGTGTAACAGAAGAAGTATCACCTCAGGCACGGGTCTTTGTTCAAAATATGCCTGTTCACCCAGCAGAACATCGGTACCCGGTAAGGCGAGATGGCTGACCCAGCAGTAAATCGGTACGATGTGGAGAGATAGTTATGTGATAGCTGACCCAGCAGTAAATCGGTATGATGTGGAGAGATAGTTATGTGATAGTTGACCCAGCAGTAAATCGGTATGATGTGGAGAGATAGTTATGTGATAGTTGACCCAGCAGTAAATCGGTACGATGTGGAGAGATAGTTATGTGATAGCTGACCCAGCAGTAAATCGGTACGATGTGGAGAGATAGTTATGTGATAGTTGACCCAGCAGTAAATCGGTATGATGTGGAGAGATAGTTAGGTGATAGCTGACCCAGCAGTAAATCGGTATGATGTGGAGAGATAGTTATGTGACAGTTGACCCAGCAGTAAATCGGTATGATGTGGAGAGATAGTTATGTGACAGTTGATCCAGCAGTAAATCGGTACGATGTGGAGAGATAGTTATGTGATAGTTGACCCAGCAGTAAATCGGTATGATGTGGAGAGATAGTTAGGTGATAGCTGACCCAGCAGTAAATCGGTATGATGTGGAGAGATAGTTAGGTGATAGCTGACCCAGCAGTAAATCGGTACGATGTGGAGAGATAGTTATGTGACAGTTGACCCAGCAGTAAATCGGTATGATGTGGAGAGATAGTTAGGTGATAGCTGACCCAGCAGTAAATCGGTATGATGTGGAGAGATAGTTAGGTGATAGCTGACCCAGCAGTAAATCGGTACGATGTGGAGAGATAGTTATGTGACAGTTGACCCAGCAGTAAATCGGTACGATGTGGAGAGATAGTTATGTGATAGTTGACCCAGCAGTAAATCGGTACGATGTGGAGAGATAGTTATGTGATAGTTGACCCAGCAGTAAATCGGTATGATGTGGAGAGATAGTTATGTGATAGTTGACCCAGCAGTAAATCGGTATGATGTGGAGAGATAGTTATGTGATAGCTGACCCAGCAGTAAATCGGTATGATGTGGAGAGATAGTTAGGTGATAGCTGACCCAGCAGTAAATCGGTACGATGTGGAGAGATAGTTATGTGACAGTTGACCCAGCAGTAAATCGGTACGATGTGGAGAGATAGTTATGTGATAGTTGACCCAGCAGTAAATCGGTATGATGTGGAGAGATAGTTAGGTGATAGCTTACCCAGCAGTAAATCGGTATGATGTGGAGAGATAGTTATGTGATAGCTGACCCAGCAGTAAACCAGTAAGATGTGGAGAGATAGTTATGTGATAGCTTACCCAGCAGTAAATCGGTATGATGTGGAGAGATAGTTATGTGATAGCTGACCCAGCAGTAAACCAGTAAGATGTGGAGAGATAGTTATGTGATAGCTTACCCAGCAGTAAATCGGTATGATGTGGAGAGATAGTTAGGTGATAGCTGACCCAGCAGTAAACCAGTAAGATGTGGAGAGATAGTTAGGTGATAGCTGACCCAGCAGTAAATCGGCACACGATGGGGTGAGAGGGTAATGCGATGGCTGACTCAGCAGTAAATCGATACCCGGTAGGGCAAGATGGTAAAGTGATAGTTGACCCAGCAGTAAATCGTACCTGGTTGGTTGAGATGGCTATGTGATAGACGACCCAGCAATAATTGGGTACCCAGTAGGGTGAGTTAGTTACGTGATAGTTGACCGTAAATCGATACGATTGGGTGAGATAGTTATGTGATAGTTGACCCAGCAGTAAATCGGTACGATGGGGTGAGATAGTTATGTGATAGTTGACCCAGCAGTAAATCGGTACGATTGGGTGAGATAGTTATGTGATAGTTGACCCAGCAGTAAATCGTTACCCAGTAGGGTAAAATGTTAATGCGATAGTGGGCCTTGAATCTCACTGGCAGCCTCATTTACATAATCCTCGGAGAGAAGAATATGCAGATGGAATTCACACGTATCCATGTACATTGACCATGGTTATATCAAACATAATGATATTAATAATACGATATAGAGGGACTTTCATAATAGAATTTGGCGCATTGTAAATCAACAACATTAGAATTTTTAATAAACTAAGTCTTTTTAAACCATGTTAAACATTCGTCAAATGCAAAAAATACACGTGGACCAAGCCATATTGCCACACGTGAATATCACGAAGAATTCAGGGCATGAATTACTCCCAAAACCTTTGGTAAGAGTTCAGAAGCTCTTTCAACGCCGCATGGTAAGAAATGAATTGAGCCTGTCCCCAGCTCTGACATGGTGATTCATACCCTAGAGTATCAAAGGACATAACGCGCGCAGTTGGATTTTATCTAGAGTTACAACGCATGCTTAGCCGTCAGCGACAGTCGCGCAGGATGAAAACGTGTGGCATTACACCAGATATAGCTTCATACAGTGTCAGTGATGAATGCATAATGACCTCAACACAGCTGAATCGTATCTATTCATACGAATTCACAGCACACTTTACCCAATATTCATCTCTCAACAGGTGTGATAAGACCGCAAGATGTATGAACATAGGTGTAAGTACATGTATACGTGACATACTATTCAAAATATGTTTAGGCGACGTGAAATATTATGTAATTTGAAGGAATCACGAGTTCTTTAACTTTATTTGGGTGGCATATGTCATATGCTTGACAAATAAAAAACACATTGTGGGCGCTGCCACAAATGTACTGCTGATTCAAACGGGACAAATTTACTGTACTCTGTAGCCTGTCAGCGAATACATAAGATAATTGTATTCTTAACTGTGAAATACACTACCCATTAAAAGTTGCACACACTTGAAGCACTCACTATTTGTTATTTACACATATGTGCCTACATCGAAGATGAATATGTCCACTACCTGGGGAACCAAGTCTAAACTTTCGATGAGTATTTCCACATTTGGAATTTTCGCTGCATGCCATTTCATTTTAGCTGGTGCGAGGGATTTTTATGGTGCTTCCTTTAATGAAAACAAATCATGACACTATTGTCGTGCAATCTGTGTTCCTTGCCTGTGCTGTTACTCTTTTAACATTATGTTTACCCATAATGAGTTCAGGTTTGGACCGAACTTGAAATGTGAAACGATTGCGTACTAACTCGACGGGTCATAATTTACAGACCAGACTCATGCCAGTTACATTCGGACGCTGCTAGACAAAGGTAAGCTACCAGTATGGTCCGTCTCACTATGGCCCGCATGTTTTCACACCTTCTTAACTGATTCTGTTCTGAGCTCTCACTATGGACCACCTCCCCATATGGCTTCCCACTATGGACTGTGACTCCATTACAGCATAGTGAGTGAATGAGTGAGTGAGTGAGTTTAGTTTTACGCCACACTCAGCAATATTCCAGCTATATGGTGACGGTCTGTAAATAATGGAGTCTGGACCAGACAATCCAGTGATCAAGAACATGAGCATCGGTCTGCGCAATTGGGAACCGATGACACGTGTCAACCAAGTCAGCGTGTCTGACCACCCGATCCCGTTAGTCGCTTCGACCGACAAGCATAGCCGCCTTTTATGGCAAGCATGGCTTGCTGAATACAGCATAGTGAACTACTAAACAAAGAGAACCAACAACAGCACTAAACCTAATCTTATGTCCGTATGGCATGAATACTTTTCATGATGGATCAGTGCATGTAATATTAGGTTAATTGTATGACCACTGTTTAACTAATTACACTCACATTTGTCAACCTGCGTATGGTTCCACTACGCACAAATTACATAGGCCTGCATGTTAAGGAGTACGGCAATGTACATATGTTGATTAAACTGTTGCCATTCGATAAATACTGAACGGAAAATTAAACAGAAATAATATGATCGGAGGTAAGATGATTCCGCACAAATGTGCAAAATTTAACTTAGAACTTAAATTTATTTATGCTACACTGATTTAACATGCGCATCTATGGAAATTGCGTCAAGTGTCCGAATATAACTGACACGGGTCTGTATGACGAAGACATACAAATGTTATACATATTGTATTACGACGACAGTCTTCCAACATGACAGAAATGATCTATATCTTTGTTTCTTATTCCGTGTGTTGACACGACCTGTGATATCTGTATGTTATCGCTATATGTTTACCAAAAATAAAAGATTTGATTTTCGGGGTTTGCGTTTGTGGTGATTGCACATGCTGGTACTCTACCCCGACGAATATACACCAGGTAGGTTTTATTGCAAGGAGAGAGAACAAAGCATCATTTTGCAGCATCCATTTGATTTCAAGGGGGGGAATAGGGGTCGGGTGGTTCAAAGGGACACAGCTGTTTCTTTATATTTCCAAACTTTTAATACTTGTTTCGGTTGATGTTTGAACTTGAATTTAATTTTAGTAATGGTATCTTCCCGTTTATAAATTTAATTTATCATTTCAGTTTTCAAAATGTGTGGCAAATGATCAAACGTGGGAAGGTTTGAGCTGATAATAAACTCGAAGAGATTTTTCGGTGATATTTACTACATAAACAATGTGTTGGATAAAGATAGGGAAGAAATAGATTGTTTGAAAAAGAAACCCAACGACCACCCACACAAATCAAATGGATTCTCTCTCAGAATTATGAATAGACACCCATCTTCTAATTCACAATCTAATTAAAATACCACTTCAAATTGTCCAACATTTTATGCCCAAAACTGCAATAAACTATTCAAACAACACACCATCACTGATAACGTAGTGTCGTCTGCTCCGAAACCCCTCCACCGAGAAGTCGAATCTGCAAGCAGTTATGTGTTGACTGGCGTGAATTAGCGGATGGTTAGTCATTCGATAATTCTGTAATGAAATTTAATGCAGTCTTACTCACCCGAAAAAATCTTTGTTTCACAATTCTTCAATTCTGCCTTGGTGAACTCAGCACCAAAGTCCGTAAGTTGTGTTTTAATCTAGAAGTCCTGCTTCCTCCTGCACTTGCTGGTAATATCAGTCCGAATATCACTGCGAATGAAGTAGTGAATCACACTTTGATGTTGTCATATTCCAGATTAACAGACGTATTCGCTATAAATTTCGCTCACATTTACAAAAGTACACCGGACCTAAACTCTGTTTCACCGAACCCCAAGAAGTCAACAGTGCTTTCGAATGACATTCGGTTGGATCGTTCCGATGAGCAACCATGGGAGACAAAGGCTAGAACCGACCTCGTATTATGGTATAGTCCTCTTATTATCTTCGTGCCAAACGCACATGAACCTAACAGTTATTAGCTTATATACCGTGTGATATCAGATCAATCTTCCAAAACGATTTTAACTGTTATATGTCGCCTACCATCCCCCTGACACCCCTAGTGAATATTGAACTGTCCTTGAGCGCATGCTTGGTGTTTCTCGTGATGTTCTTGTTTGGTGACATCATAAAGATCACATCGAGAGAAAATGTTCATTTCTTGTGAAGTATACCGGTAAACGGCTTGTTTATCAAATTACCTGTTTTATTCGAACATGTATGTAACATTTACAGCTGACTAAAAAGTGCGTTAAACGTCACCGTCAGACCGTCTCACAAACACTGGTTTAACAATTCCAACAGTCAACATCTAGCAAGACTGTCCAAAACAGATACCAATGTGCAGCTGGCATTGGTCAGTGTAACGAATGATTTAAAAAAATACTCCACTGAAGTAGGTTTACTAACATGGTAAATGTTGAATATAGTTATTCTCACATATGTATAGATTACAAAATATGTAAGACAATAAAACAAATATAAAATAAAAATATTACTTAATTCTGAAAACAATCGTTGACCAGTCTAAGTAAACTTATCCTCAGTACTTTTCGTTACACTCCACTACTGAGTCGAACAGGACCTCATGGGAGGTCGCGTCAAGTAACCTTTCAGACTGACCAATCGGAACACAGCTTACCAAATCGCGAAAGAGGACATTCGCACATACCTTTTGAACTTTCTATCTCAAAAAGGTTCGAACCCGAAATATTCTGAATGCTAATTAGCGTACACTCGCTTCCGGGTGATGCACATGGCGTGCGTACAACCATATCAACGGTGATAAATAGTCGCTGAAAATAGTGTTTTGGCAATATTCAAGGATGTCATCTAGCGGAAATATTAGCTAATGGTAACCATGTCAACAGAAACCCCAAAGCGTATATACTGCAGGTCAAATACTTGTGTTATATGCTGATTTTTGTTTGTGGAGACATCTGTGTCAGTGACCTGAATATTTTGAAAGTCCCTCCAATCCCTAAATAGTAGCCGTTGTCTGATTGGTTAAATCTGTTTAACCGTCTCGCGTTTCATTGGACGGTCATTGGTCGCTCAAAGGTTACCTGACGCGACCTTCTACTAGGTTATGTTTGACTCAGTGGTGGAGTGCAACGAAATACACTGAGACTAAGTTTACTTAGACTGAATCATTGACATACATTTTGAAAGATGTAAGAATGGCGACTTGCACGCCATCGTTGTGCTGATGCAAGCTCAGATCAACCTTCAGGTTAGCAGATACTCTGAAATTCTTTATGGGTATGGCGGTGGGGTAGCCTAGTGGTCAAAGCGTTCGCTCGTCACTCCAAAGACCCTGGTTCGATTCCCCACATGGGTACAATATCTGGATCCCATTTCTGGTGTTCCCCGCTGATATTGCTGTATTATTGCCAAAAGCGTCGTGGAATAATGCACACTCGGGTCTTGTGCGTACCAAGCAAACGCTTAACCACTCGGTTATCGTTCCTTCCCAGCTGAATTGAAAGAAGGACAGATCCTAACTGAATTCAACAATGTGACATGTAAGAAATGTGGGTGAGAAGCTCCAAGTATGATGCTTTTAAAACTATACATTCTGAGAAAATATTGGTGAACGTGCCCAGACGCCCGACTAGACAGGTCTAAGATGCTCGACACGATGACCATGGATTCGAACACCAGCTTCTCTGTCAATATGATTCTTGTTTCTCCAATACACAATAGAAAAATTATGTTCTATACTCATAAGAAATGTCTACTATAGGAAGGACCCTACAACATCACGAACATGAGTTTATGAACCACGATCAAGCGTTGATGATACCAGGCATTCAACACCTTTAGCAACCGTCACAAATACATGCAAAGGCGTGTCAAGTGCTCGTCTAAGAAAACATGTCACTCCTTTTCGTCATATTGGACTTTTACTCGGCACTTTATAACAGATTTTCTTGAAGCTTGGATGTTGTAGCCACGATCAAACAACTTTTGAGTACGAATGGCATGAAGTTCTTCCAAAAGAAATGTCTGAATATTGTCCTGTCCAGCAGACATATTAATAACCACAAGTTAATAGCAGAAGTTTTGATCTGTAAAAATCCGATTTTACTAAGTGCCAAGACCCTCAAAGCTATTTTAGCTACCCGTGCACATTCCTCATAGGTAATTATTTTATCGTTTGTAACATCTTACGTGTGCATATGTATGGAATATTCCCTTCATATTTTACATCTTAACTGTAAGTTTTATGATCACTGTATACAACTAGTACTCTTATTTAACAAATACTCTACTTACAATGCATGTTTATCTCATTCTATTATGTACCTTTTATGCACTTAGTGAGGAGCATATTGCTATTGTATGTAAATATCGATTTCGTTTTACACCATCTCTCATAACCCATTTTGTATGTAAATTGTATATCTGTATTTTATATCTAGAGGTGAGACGTAAATATTTAAGATTGTCTGTCTGTCGTAAGAGGCGACAAAGGGGATCGGGTGGTCTGGCTCGCTGACTTGGTTGCCAGATTGCGTAGATCGGTACTCATGCTGAAAAACACTGGATTATCTGATTCTGTATCGATTATTTACAGGCCTCTCTCATACAGCTGGAATATTGCATTGGGGGTTCGCATAACTTACTGTCAATGAGGCCCGACGGGAAGTCAGCGATAAGGTCCCTTTGAAGTGTGAACATCTCATTGTCATGCACCGTCTTTGTTGCCGTATATCTATGTAATTCTGCACAAATCAAATAATGAATACAACGCATTGAAAGGCGTGCATAACGCACACTATTCCGATTTCAGAATATGCACGTTCTTTTGAAAGAAGTGAAAAGACCTGTCGCTTGATTCTCAGATCAGTCTGTGCTAATAGTGTGATTCCATCATTGATAGTGAATATTTTTTTAATGAAGTGTTGTGTTGAATTTATTCAAGTTATCATGACGTCTGACTTTGAATGTTGAAATATTTTTGTAAAGAAAATCATAGAAGAAATTATACAGAGCTGAATATGCACAGTGAATTAAGTGTTATTCATAAGTGACACATCACACATTCTCAAAAAATGTAGCTCTATTCGCGGTGAATAGGGTATACCGTTTCATGAATCAGACTAGTTTGATATTTAATGAAAACGGGCATGAGTTATGCTTCTATTTCGTGAACTTTCCCTTGCTTAAGGATATAAAATTTACTTCGGTTCAAATCAAATTTTCTGAAGTCAATTTGCACAAACGGTAAGTACAAAACTGATAAGCATTGTTAAGCTGCTTTCCAGCCGTTACGTGCGCCCATCTGTGAAATGCTTTACTCTTTGGAGATCCGCGAAGAGCTTGGTTAGAACTGATCTTCGGGAACTCATGCTGGTCGTCAAAAAGCGACAAACGGGATAGTGTGGTCATACTGGTGTGCGGTGTAAAACTAAAATCACTCACTTAGTTTGCTTTTTTTGGAAACATTAGACGAGTTGAACATTAGCTGAAGCGCTAGTAAAATAACAATGACTTTGTTTTATTTGCGTGTGAAGCACATATCTGATGTTGCCAGTCGTGATATTAATGTTTTATCGCTGAAGGCAGCGTAAAGGCATGCTCACTCTTGTGATGTCACCGAGGGTGTAGGCTTATGATGTCACCTTGAGTTACACATACCCACTTACTGTCGACTAAGAACCGGTGGGCGTATTACAAGCCTTTCAGATCGCTTGACTTAGTGCTTTACATAATTGCATGACTATACCACGACAAATTTGACAGCGAGGTGAATGAATATCCTTCTCACATCAACTCAACATGATTGCAAGCTCTCCGTGCGGCTTCGATGGCAGCGCGATGAGAAATGACTGAACAGGTAGGGGTGTATGCCGCTTTTAGCAAAGTTCCAGCAATATCACGCCAGGGATACCACTATTGGTCTTCACACATTGTCCTTATGTAGGAAGTCGAACCCGAGCGAACGCTTTGGTCACTGGACCACCCCACCACCCCGTTATGTGAAGGATAAATTTAAATGTAAATTCTTTTTTCTCGTTTTAGGAAAAATATTCAACTAAAGTTAAACAACTCGTGAAATATGTGTTAAGTAGTATTCTACATTGGTAATGTCATCCAACATGTAATCATGTAATCATGTAATCAGACGAGAACCACACAGTCCATTTGGCTCGAAAGAGGACCGATGACCTGCAAACTCGAAAACTAATAAACATAAAATACTCAATGAAACGTTGATCATAATTAAAACATTAGACCAACTCTGTGAGGTTTTTGCAGAATATGTTTCCTTGAAACAAAAGTTAAAGTTGTTTAATAAAATATCACTAAAATATTGACACAGTTCACTAATTGTTAGAGGGAGGAGTGCAGAGAAAGGGAAAGCCAGGTGTGCGAGAAAGGGTGGAGAGGACACAACACAGGTTAATGAATCAAAAACTTTGTCAATGAGTATTTTATGTGTATTAGGTTTCGAGTTAGACTGCAATTCATCGGTCTGCTTTTGAGCCGAACGGACTGTTATGGACGGTGATGGGTGTGACGGAGATATAAGAATGATAGCAAGTATGATTGTTTGCATTGTTTATTGTTTTACGCCGCACTCCGCAATGTTCTAGCTATAATACTGCGGTCTGTAGATAGACTCTCGACCAGACAATCCAGTGGTCAAAATTATGAGCATCTTTACGCCAAGCACGGGTTACTGCAGCTGTAGACAGACTCTAACCCGCATCTTCAAGGGTCTCTAAAGGATGTAATTGTGTAGTAATTAAGCACAGGGAATAGGTGCAAAACAGTAATTCACTTTAAACCAGTAATGTTCATATCGTTTAACATGCCATTTTGAAAATAAAGGATATTATGTGAGTGCCCATGTCATACTATATCTACATAAATGCCTAAATGTTGGTATTTCCCGAAGTGAGAGCGACTGATGTGCCGATACTTAGGCATGAGTGTCATAAACATAGTGTTATGGGCACAAGAATAATATTCTGTTTATTACCGAAGTCGTTAAAGTGAAGAAATACACCCAAATCTACTTTCAACATGGGCTAGTTACTCGTCGTTGTCGCCGCATGTAGAACGCAACGTCAAAGAAGAACCGTGACGTCATAGCATTGTTCATGACGTCAAGTTACCATGACAGAGTGATATTTTGCCCGAGGCATCGTCTGAAAAGTATGAACCCCGATATGTTCTAAATTGTTTTAATGTACATTAATCTGGTTGCTAATTTAATAAGGATATAATACTGTGTTGGTGCCCCGTTTCAAAGTCGTCGTGATGCACGCTTGTGTGCATTGTGTTTTTCTTTTTCAGTTGCAACAGTCAGTAATCGACGCCGATGAAGGCGTTTCGGTTGTCTTGGCAAAACTTCGGGACCAGCTAGTACACAATTATATCAAACATATGATGCTCAACTTGAACTCATTGAAAACATTGTTGACTAGCCCATCAACATTTGGACAAACAGTAACGTGTTTTCTGAACAATAGCATTGTACAGTGACATGAATTCGAAATCGTGTATAACGGTATATTTTCCATATCGGTTTCTCTTCGTCTTTTATGATGTATTCGCCATTCAAACAGCGAATATCAGAATAGATATGACACAGATTAAACGTTAATTAAACCAGATGGTATTTACCAATGTAGTTCCTCATTTACATGCATAGAGAATGTGATGCATGAAGCAACAGGCAATATATGCACGTCCGAGAGTCGTTCTCCACAACACCTGACAGGGATTCTTATCTGCATTCATCTTTTACTGACGAATGAGTATTGACATGTGATGATTGATAAAACAACAATGCTAGGTAGCATGGGTTTGTTAACCATGTCGTTACTACTGCACAAAGTATCTTTGTATAGTGTATACACTTATATGTAGGGCTTTGTTTTTTGTGTGTTTGGTTTTTTTTTTGCTTTTGCGGGGTTTTTTTGTTTTGTTTTGTTTTTGTTTTTGTTGGTTGGTTCGGTTTTATTGTTTTGTTTTGTTTTGTTTTGGTTTGGTTTGATTTTTGTTTTGTTTGTTTGTTTGTTTGTTTTTGGTTTGTTTGGTTTTTTTTGTTTTTTGTTTGTTTTTTTTTATTTTTTTATTTGGTTTGGTTTGGTTTTTGTCGGGGTTTTTTTTTGTGTTTTTTGTGTGTGTGTGTTTTTGTTTGTTTCTTTGTTTCTTTTCCTTTTCATTTTACCCTTACATATACGAAACTGCATTAAGTTCAGCAGACTCGACACTTTCAATGATGGTGTATGGGAAATGTTTAGCTTTATGCCTATGCATTATTCTAATACATACTACCATGAAAAGTTTCGACTCACTTGTGTAAATGTAGCCACTTTCTTCAGTCAACTTTTCTAAACGAGATTTCGCAAAATAGTCCTTGCTTATTAAAGGTACCGTTTACAGATCAACAGATGTATTGCAAAAGAAGCCCGTAACGTTGAAATGATGAGTTCGATAAATGATGAAACTCAGTCGTAGAATTCTTAACAAAACCTTGCACCCAAACTCGGCTGTTCTCACGCACTATATTGCACATGTTTGTCAATGATTTAATGCGTGAGTAAGTTTAGGTTTACGCCGCACCCCGCAATATTCAAGCTATATGGCGGCGGTCTGTAAATAATCGAGTCTGGATCAGCATGGTTACCTGATCCCGTTCGTCGCCTCTTACGACAAGCATAGTCGCCTTTTATGGCAAGCATGAGTTGCTGAAGGCCTATTCTACCCCAGGACCTTCACGGGCCACTTAATGCATGATCGACGTACAATTCAACTGGATATGGTTTGCAGCTGGTTCTCCCAAGTTAGAGGAGAAATTCATCTTTGATGTAACAATGATGATGATGATGATGATGATGATGATGACGATTGGTGATGACGGCGCTGGAAGGTGATGAGCATGCTTCTGCTGCTGCTGCTGCTGATGATGATGATAAATAATGTGTGTGTGATAATGATTCTACACTATTGTTACTTTCATGACATTAAGAATTGTTGCCTTTTTTACTCCCAGTCGTGACAGTGTTTGTTGTATACGTATATAATATATGATATAAGAATAAAAATATCATTTTCCTAGTGGTACATTAACTGTTCCAAAGCACTTTTCTAACTTGCCTTTCTAACTTACCTAAATAAGTGTTCTAACATGCAGCTTTTGAAAAGACTACCTCGTTCTCCTTTTTTTGCCATAATCCCAAACTGATTGTACCATCTCCAGGGCGACATGAATTCTTTTATTTTTTTTACCCAAGCTTACCAATTATTGTCACTCTCGTGACACCATCCAACTGACAAAAATTGTTCTAATTGTTACTGTTGACTGACAGCAAACAATTATGAAAAGGCTGCATTGTTTTCTTGTCATGGCGAATTCTCTTCCGTGTTTACATGTGATTACAAGCGCACATTATTGGATTTTGTATAAAAAAATACCTGGAGTAAATATCGCTCGACTGGAGATTTGTGTTGGACAGCGCGATGTGCACGGTGAAGAAGGTCGCCATCATTGGTGCGGGTGTGTCAGGACTGGTTGCGGTGAAATCGTGTCTGGAAGAAGACCTCGAACCAACGTGCTATGAACAGTTTGACAACATTGGTGAGATTACACTTCTACATACCCGTTATTTCTGTGTGTGAGTTTATTTTTTATGCTGCACTCGGCAATACTACATTTAAATAGTGACGTTGTGTCGGACAGCGAACGAGTGGGTGCGATGTTACGCCTATTTTAGCAATATTCTAGCAATATCAAGGCGGGGAACACCAGAAATGGACTTTACGCATGATTGTACTCATGTGGGGAATCGAACCAAGGATTTTAGCGTGGCGAGCAAACACTTCTACCACTAGGCTGCCCAACCGGATAACATCAGGAATGAGTATCACAATAAGCAAAACACAAGGGAACACCGAAAATCGAGAGACATGATTCAAATACAAATAGGGCGGTGGGGAAGCCTAATGGTTAAAGCGTACGCTCGTCACGCTGAAGGCCAGGCTTCGATTCCTCATATGGGTACAATATATGAAATCCATTTCTTGTGTTTCCCGCTGTGATTTTATTGGAATATTGCTATAAGTGGCGTAAAATCCTCTCACTCACTCACTCACTCACTCACTCACTCACTCACTCACTCACTCACTCACTCACTCACTTAAATACTGCTGACAGATTACCTAAAGAACGAGGCTGCTAGAATGCAGTGAGAACAACTAAGGCTAAAGTACTGTCTAAAATAGGAAAATTAATGTTCGGGTTTCTTTTATATCTACAATTAAAGTCGTTAATATGTGAAAGGGTGAAATATCTGTTTAACGGAGTTTGACCTATGTAGTACAGTCTAAGTGGTAGGTAGAAAAAGGAACTTTACTGAGAGATAATAGTGTAGAAATGGGCAATGCGCTTTTCTCGGTTCTTGTGTTCAAAGTCTAAAGCGACTTGTTTGAAACAGACCAAGACTTTATGTAAATTAGCATGCGGTGAAATTGTATTACAAAGGGCACCTTTTATGTGCCAATTTTAATATTAGACTTAGCTTCATTATAAACGTTAGCTGGCGTAAAAATATGAACTCTCATGCTGAAACTATGTAGGATGTAGCAACCATATCACTATAACAAATAGCAGGTAGGAAGGGTCGTCTCAAACGGTATGTCAGGACGGTGTGTCATAGACGGAAGCTGTCGGGCTGGGAGATAGAGATATCAGAGTGTCATAATAATTTAGAAACAACATCCAGTCCTGCTGATCATCGGGTAATCATGCCACCTATACATTTTGAGATGTCTGATATAAGCTTTTCTATGGCACCAAACTCTTTTACATATCTCAACATAATTATTAGGAAAGAAAGGTTGAAAAAAGGTTGTTTCTATTTCTGACAGTACTTTATGCTGATGTGATTTTAAATTTTGACTCTCCAGTTTGAAGAGCACTATGAACCGTTAAGAATCATGTTCTCGTTTACGAAAACTTCATCATGACGACTAATTATTTCCTTACAAAGGGGGTTTATGGAACTGCACAAAAGAGTACAGAGAAGGTCAGGGAGCAAGGGCGTATGAGAACCTCATCTCCATCTTCTCCAAGGATATGTTCGCCTTCAGCGACTTTCCATTCAGTAAGGACACTCCCCAGTGTCTGACAAACGCCACCATAATCAGCTACCTACAACGTTACAGCGACAAAAACAACCTCAGACAGCACATTAGACTTGGAACAAAGGTTAAGAAAGTCCGGCGGTCAGATGACTATGAAGTCAGCGGAAAGTGGGTTGTGGAGACAGAAGACGATGAAGGGGAGGACACTTCAACCTTTGACTATGTTTTGATCTGTTCTGGCTTCTTCAAGAGTGGGAGAATGCCAGACATTGATGGACTGACTTCTTTTCTGGGACCAACAGATCACTCTAGGACGTTCTGGAACGGTGAAAAGTACAGAGACAAGACAGTGCTAGTTGTTGGTAGGCGGTTGTACTTGACTTTTTCGCAGAATTGAGTACATTTATTTCAATAATGAACCTTTTATGAATAGTTCTGTCTAACCCCAACACTATCAGGCTAATGCCGTCCATGTTTGGAAGTCTGGAGAAAGACAATAACGACAACAATGGCTTCAGATTATATTATTGCACCGCCTGTATAAATTGTATTCTATATCTTCCCTGTGTATAGAGATACGAACACGCAATGCACAGTGTGCGAAATATATAGCCCCTGACCTTGAGTTTTGAAGGTCTAATAGCCCTTACGATAAAAGAGCTTCGAAAATATAGGCCCTGGCCCGCTAGCTTCCGGATTTGCGAATTATTGTTATTTGAGCTTGTAACTAGCCCGAATGGCTTGTACATCTGGAAACTATTTTGCATATTTTGCACTCTAAATGGAAGCGCACGATATGCTTATCTTTTACATGAACACCTGGTGTCATAATTGATTGTCAGATCCATTCATGTTAGTTTCATTGCTGTTTTGCTTTTCACGATGGAAAAATAATTACTATTCTGGCATTGACGCCTCATAGTCAGTCAATATCAACTAAAATGTTAATGTGCTGATTTTCCATCAGGCAAGTCACCATTCCAGGATATGATGTCTCACCATGTTTGTCGCAAGAGCATAAATGGCAATCGGGATGTTCCAAAATCTTGTTGTTATCTACTGGCAGCAAGACCCGGGCTCAGATATGAACAAATACTGTAAGCTGTAATAGCATTACTGCAGCACAAAAACAACATTCATTCGTTCACCCGCCGGAAAATCCAAGCCACCAAAGACGTTTATTAGTAAGAAGGTCTTCAGTCATCAAATCAAAATATGATCATATTATCCTCACACATCAAGAACAAAAAAAAAAAAAGAAAGAAAACCACAACAATAATATATTGATAATGTGACACTGAATATAGTTACGTTTTGGGGTTCATTCAACCCCGTTCACCCTACTTTTGTTCGTTTCTTGTTTAACACTGCGTTCAGCAAAATTCCAACTAATAGAGTGATCAACAGTATGGGGTTTGGCTTCTTGGGGTTACTGAAGACCAGTTGTAAACCTCTTACAGTGGAGCACCATTTCCGTGCTAGTTCGTGGTAAGCGTCTAAAATCTGCATCACTTCGGACTTTCCTCACACTTGAAACTGACACGCAGTGAAATTCATTGGAAACAACGGCAATAAATCAATCTCATTTACTAGATAGAGAATGGCAGTGCAAAAGGATACACAGCCTTGACTATCCTAAAATGCAAAACTCGTTTGGTAGAATTGGATAAATAGGTTTGGAAATAATATGAATGGATCGCTAAAATTCAGTAAGAACACCACGTGTTCTCGAAAGTGAATACAGCTTTGATCATGAAACAATAAAGAGTCGTTTCAGTCATTCTAAAACTGGCATCTCCTCCCCGTTTCAACCGTACAAACGTATAATGCTAATAGGGATCCACACGATTAATTTTCAAAATTGCCTCCGTTACCAAGATGGCCGCACTCATGTTAATATTTCTTCTACTTCCGGTCAGGCAACTCCAACTCTGCGGGAGAAATTGCAGTGGAAATATCAAGATATGCTCGAAAGGTAATGTATATGCAATGGTATGTGTAATATATGATCCTCAGTAGAAAGTAAGAAACACCCGATAAATATTTGTTTCATATGACTACATTTATATTGTGATTCTCGTGGCCAGTCAAATACACTTACAAGATCAAATAGCGTGTTTTTTGGATTTCATTCGAGTAGTGAAGTACAAGAGCTGATGGACAGTAAGGACCTTCCCATAAAACAGTTCTGGCTTTCTAAATATTGACTTGTTTTATCATCTGTAAAGCCTGTACATGTCTGTCTCTCTGCTCGGTGATATTTTTGATATCGTACTGGAAGAATCTTGCCTATGTATATGCCGCATATGTGGCCATATATACTAATGATGATGATGATGATGATGAATGCTGCTGCTTCTGATGATGGTGTTGGCGATGGGTGGGGCTGGGGGGTGTTGGTGCACGTAATGATGAGAATGGTGACGAGGATGTCCTCATTTTCACGTTTACCTGAGCGTTCGACAAAAAGTGCATGGTTATTACCCATGTAGTGGTACCATTATTTATCGTAACATGATGGTGATGATGTCTTCATTTCCAGGTTTATCTGAGCGTTGGTCAAGGTACATGGGTATTGCCCCGTGTTGCTTCAGGGGGCATGCCCCTCGACAAGTTAATCCACCGAAGGTCCAACTACAAGAATGTGGCAAGATTAGACGGCCTCATGCGCAGCATCGCCAACTCCCGCATCGACCACAACACATCAGGCCTGGCACCACCTCAGCCGCCATCCCGGAGCAGAACGATGATCAACGGCGACATCCAGTTGCAAATCTTATGTGGTAGAATTGAAGTTGTTGGAACGTTACTTCGTTTTGGAGAACAGTCTGCTGAATTTAAGGACAAAGGACTGGTTGAGGGCATGGATGCCGTTTTGTTCGCAACTGGATACGACTGGAAGTTAGAATTCCTTGATGTGAACATTATGGGAGGTAAGGGTAACTACTTCTGCTTCTTCTTCTTCTACGCCCACCATCACCACCACCGCTACGTCTACTAGGCGCTGAGGATGTGCCCCAAAGTGCTGTGGATGAGGCGCTATGAAAGTACTTTAGTGCGTTAATTGGAATGGTTTGTGTGAAACTGAAGTAAACTGTTGCGAACAACATTTTCTTTCTGATTTCATCTTTTGCGGAATTCGGTTGAATGATGAACTGAGGGAAAACATAAGGGATCGCATTAACACAAAAGTGTTCCTTAATTTTTTTTCTTCATAAGCTTTCTATCCCATAGCATGCGAAGAAAGCTGGCAAAAATAAAAGAACACTTGGTTGTCATGTGATCCCATAGTTTTTCCCTTGGTATATTATTGACTTATATCCGTACTTTATGACAGAACAAATATAGCACGAATGCCCAAAGAAGCAATGTGATTACAATTCACCAAGCGGAAAATGAAGACGATATTGTGAAATTATGACACATTGCTCACCTTCCTCGGGAACCCTATCTGGCGCTAAGACCAATTTGGATCTTAGGATGATAATACCTTGTAATATAACAAATATGATAGGGAACAACATCTTCTACTTCTACTACTACTACTACTGCTACTACCAGTACTACTACTACCACCACCACTACTATTACTACTGCTACTACTACTACTAACTACTGCTGCAACTACTACTGTTGCTGCTACTACTACTATTACTGCCACTGCAACTACTACTACCACCACCACCACCACAACTACTACTACAATGACTACTACCACTACTGCTTCTGCAACTTCTACTACTGCTACTACTAGCACTACAGCTACTACCACTACTACTACACTGCTACTACCAATACTACTAATACTATTTCTACTACCACTACTACTACATCTGCTTCTATGCTGTAACGTGCGGTTGTTGTCTTTACTAAGTCTTGCTGACAATACTACATGTCGTTGGCGTTTGCTGTACGCTTCTGGAGTCGTTGTCTTTTCAGTTGTAATTAGATTCCTACCAACTTATGCACTGTCTCACAGTGAAATACGAGTTAGCATTGGTGTCCACAACAAACCATCTGGTCGTGAGAGGAGGCTAGCGGGATGTTGTGGTCATGAACACAAACTAATGTGATGCATCTTATCGTAGTTCGATGTTCATGATGTCAACCACTTGGTAGGTTACAGACCGTGGCCATACAGCGGAGTTTCTTGCTGAGAGACACGAGAAACAGCACACCATGGTGAACCATGGTAACACCGACGGCCTGGTAAAAATTGTAGTCACCTAAAATAGTTGTAAACAATTTTACTTATGCGGACTGAATTATCCTGTTCAGATAAAGGAAGCCTTCCCTTTTACAAGATGGTCTTCCCCATCGTCCTGCCCAAACAGAGCCTAGCAGTGATAGGCTGCATGGACCCAGACGGTCCTATTCCCCCGGTAACTGAGCTCCAATGTCGACTGGCTGTCAGGGTATTCAACGGCAAACACCAGCTTCCTCATGTCAAGGTCATGATGAAGGACATCAAGAAGAGAGATGACTACGTTCTGAAGAAATATGGTCGTTTTAAATACAGGGTATGTTGTTGGATGTCATATTTTCAATTGTCTGGTCCAGACTCGATTATTTACAGACCGCCATATAGCTGTAATATTGCTGAGTGCGGCGGAAAACTAAACTCACTCACTCACTCATATTTTCAGCACCCATAAGTTCCGCGTTACAGCTGATATTCAGTAACCCATGCTTGTCGTACGAGGTGATTAAGGGGATCGGATGGTGAGGCTGGCTGACTTGACTGACACATGTCATCGTATCTCAGTTGCGTAGATCGATGCTAATGATGTTAAACACTGGATTGTCTGGTCCAGACTCGATTATTACAGATATATGGCTGGAATATTGGGGCGTTAAAGAGCAAATCCACAAACCAACCAAAAAGAGTCTTTCAGAATTGCCTCTCAATAATCCTATTTATTATTATTTGTCACAAATGACACGGGTGGTGAATCAATCATGGAATTTTGGTTTGGCATGGTTTCTTTAACGTCGTAAACGTTCGTCTTGAAGAGTTGCGTCCCTTGCATGCGTCGGGGTCCTGTGCTTGACATTTTGGATTGCATTGATTCAGGGCATGAAACTCCCAAGATTTAGATGTAAACATTGACAGCCATGACCAAAACTTACATGTCCACAAATCCTCACATGTGTATGTCTAAAGTTTAACCCGGCCGTCGGGCAGGTGTATTTGAAAATCTGGTTAATTCGCAGCTTGATTATGAACTTCCCCTGAACCCGTAGCGTTCACTACAGTAGTAAATGTCTCAGGTCTATATCATATCTGCTTGGATTCTCTCTCCATATATGCTGATAGGTATGATACTGATTTTTTTAGTTTTCAAGACAACTTTATACATAAATAAACTCTTCTAAACTACTGCTTATGCGTCATAAAATGACATTTTTTTTATTTATTTTATTGCAATTTGTATCTTTTTACTATGATCAAATTAATTCTCACATGCCAAATTAAAATTACAATATATTTGTCACAAGGCTTCAAATACGTTTCAGTTGGCAGTTACAACTCTCATGTTTCTAGAAATACTGTTGTGTCGAAGTATGAAGAACTGGGTAAATGTTTCGAGGTATCCGAGGTACAAGTCATGACTGAATAAAGAATCCACAGGGACTAAGATTGTTCTTCGACACCTCCGTCAGTTTGATCAGAGTTTGGCACAGCCAGGATGTTTAATTGTATATGTTCTATGTTGTAGCTTCCACACACCCCTTACCGTGACGAGTTGGCAAAGGAACTGGGCGTCTCTCCTTCATGGTGGGACCTGATCAAAGCTGGACCCAGGCTGGCCTATCAGTACCTCCATGGCCCAGCCTTCTCTTACTTTCACCGTTTGTGGGGTCCAAATACATGGCCGGAAGCCAAACAAGCCATCTTCAACGCGCTGGATCCCAGGCATAGCCAATGTGCTGAAAAACCTAACAACTCATAGTGAGTCAGTGAGTTTAGTTTTAAGCCGTGTTTAGCAGTTCCAGCAATATCCCAGTGGGGGTCACCAGAAAATGAGCTTGGCACATTGTACCTATGTGGGGAATTGAGCACGGGACCAGCGAACGCTTTAATCACTATAGGCTACCCCACAGCTCCTGGAAGCGTGGAAAATCAAACAGACGGAAATAGACTGTAATGTACATTGTGGTCTTTATTTTAAAAAAAAATATTTATTTCTCAGACTAATGGGGTTTCAAGATCGTACTGTCCTCAGTGAATAAATAACAATCTACCGACTATTCACGTTGTTACCTGTTCGTTCTCAAGTTGAAACTTTAAGTCAGAAATGAATCCGAAATTGTTCAGTACGAAACCAGCAAACAGCTGACACATGTTCTGTATCTTACAATTGCATTGTAAAATTAAATAAATTTCCAGACCAACACAAATCACTAAAAAGGAAATACCCTGGCAAAACAATATCGAAGGCAATATTATATGAAATCGGTGATTAAAGCATGGGTTACTGAAGGACTTTTCTACCCCGGATCTATCTTCACGGATCGCAACAGAGGACAACCTTCCAAAATAGATCTGTGCTCAGTGTTTAAAACAAAGTTTCATGAATATTCTCAACTATTTGAGACCTCAAATAGTAGTCTCTTGCCTAGATTAGTCAGATAATGTACGAAAGGTCTTGATTAGTTCTACATGGTTGCAGCCTTTGAAATACACCACGGCCTTTCCATCACGTGACTAGAAAGTCACCCAGAATACCTAGTACAATCCATTTGCGACAAAACAAACACGATGAATCGTTAAGATGGTGGACAATACATGCAAAGGAAAGGACTTTAATCAAATAAACATTTTTGATAGTAACTGTCCAACAGTGTACCTTGTCACAAACAATTCCAAGAAACATAACAAAGTTAAGTCAGATTTCAGGTTTTTAATCGATTCAAGAATTACAACTGAACGGAGGTACTGGCGTTTGTAAGGAATCTCTTCTCCGGAGGCGGTTCACCCTGTGCCGACAGATGCTCGTAGTTGCTGTCTGAATTGCTTTCCTTTGAACGAAGTCATCTGCTTTTCTGGCCTCGCTGAAAGAAACATCAGTGTTGTTAAAGAATCTTCTGTTTAATTGTTTGGAGGTATATCACATCACTGATGTCATTTGTTCAGAAACAGACATCATATGTGAGCTTCAAAAATTTCTTTAATACACGATTGAGATATTATTCATTTAACCGCAAATCGTGGTATTCATATTAAGGTATCTAGGTAATTGTGGCATAAAAAGCAGACATGTGCCTACACGCATATTGGCCGACTTTAGAACTGATACCTCTTACAGTATCTCATTACTAAAATCAGTAAATAGGAATGTTTACGAAGTCTAATGAAATGTAAGGGGTATGTCTTATATTAAAAGCGTCAATGTTAACTGCATACATCATTTTGCATCCATTTGATTTACGTCCCTGGTTTGTCTGTTATTAACAAATTATCATGAATCACAGTACCTTGTAACAATGGACTATCGGTGACATGTGGACGGTCCGTTCAGTGAAGTGTTCGGTAGTGTCAGAGTCATATAGGCATGTCGCAGTTGTTGTCCGCGTTAAGAAACTCCTGCTGCCTTTAGGAGTAGACTGACCGTCTGTGTCAGTGGGTGTCCACTGATGAGGACTTCAGCAAACCATGCATCAGCTAACTTGTAGCTGAGATTTCTCAAGTACAGACTGGTACACGAACCCTTGTGTGGCCTGAATAAATCATGTGGATAATTAATAAAAGAATCCAAAAGAAACCGTATTCTCAGTAATGTCAGGAGAATATCATAATAATCACTTTCCTTATGTAACTTCAAACAAATCAAATGTACCGTGTACCATAGATACATATATCCTTAAAAACCTTGAAAGTAATAGTACTGTTTTATGACACTTATATGAAATATAATATTATTATAAATGAACCCCAACTCATACGCGCCATAATGCAGGTACTTGCATAATGATTATTACCACATTAAACGAACTGTTACACTTACTAAAGGGATATATACATGTACAGTCGCACTAGAGGAGTTTGCTGTCTTTGACAGTGACTGCTTTTCGTCCGTATTTTCTATGCTATGCTCCGCTCTAAATCCCTGCCGCCGTCGAAGTTGCGTATCGTTTGGTGGATGTACGCACTCTTACCGACTCCGAGTACTCGGTGCTTGTCCCTTGCGCGAAGGGCAAAACTGTTTTGCGCTATAAACAAACATTCATGTTTCTTTGCAAACAGCCAACAAGAACAAATGAATTCTAAGTAAGACATGTACAGAACACTTCTTCATTTTTATATGGAAAACCCGTAAATTAGTTGAGCGTGGAGCGCGCAACTTGTGGATGCATTGCGCTTTAATGTTGCGGGAGACTTACCAAGTCAGAGCACGCTACGGAAACACTAATTTACAGTGAAAATTAGTTGACTTTGCTTTAAGTTGGAGAAAGTCCTCAGTCTATCGATTAGTTTCGCTCGTGAAGCCCTAACGGCCTCGAACGAGCCTCACCAGCGAAACTAGTTGACGGATTTTCTCCTACACCTAAAGTGGATCATATACAATGGAATATCCCCGTTAATCGAAATTTGTTCTAGGTGTGCCCATTGGCGCTGCGAAGAAAGGCAGTCACAAAAAAGGACACGAGGCGTTATTTTCATGAATACAACCGATCTTCTGCACATTCTGCCATTCGAAACTATTCGACTCTTCCCGTGACCTACAAGAAGGCCTGCAGGAACGACATGAGTAGTTATGAAGGCTCTTCTCAAGTTAGATCACGTGCTTTGTGTCCCTGTGCCAAGTGCACGAGGAACCTGTGCTGCGTCATTGACAACTCGCACTGCTTGTTTGACGACAGCTTACTGTTTCTGTGCGTGTTCAAACATAACGAGCGTCTGATAGAATACCATAAACTTAATTGTAACAAGCGACACCCTTGCCTATTCACAAATATAAGCGCATTTTTTTTCTTATCCTCATCTTTAGTTTTGCCAGTAATCAGAAACATTAATCAGATTTGAAAACTAACCTTCGCAGTTTCAATGAAGACGCTCTCGTCACATTTTACGTCGCATTTTGACAAACAATCGATTTTGTTACTGGCACACAAATATTTATTACGAATACTCACATATGAAAAGAAAGCAAGTGAGCACGCAGGAATATATCTATTCATAAGTTCGCTTTAGCACATTAAACCTAACACTGTTTCCGTTCCACGCGGGGCACGTGCGTTATGTTAAAAGCCATGTGCAAAACAGATGACGGTGTCACTCTCGGCTGATGATTTCGTCTGTACAAAACAAATAGTCTAAGGTCAGTGTCACGGATACTTTCATCCATGTCGGTTTTTAATAAGCTTTCCGGAATTCCATTAATATCTTTTCTCACAACATACATCTGCAATCAAAGGATTGACGATTCATGCACACGGATTCAGTCACAACAGGGGCCATGTGTTTTATCGTGAACTAGTCATTCACACAATAGTGAGTGAGACGGACCATACGATGGGTTGGTGGGGTAGCCTAGTGGTTAAAGCGTTCGCTCGTCACACCGTCATGGGTACAGTGTGTAAAGTCAATCAGGTGTCTTCCGACGTTATATTGATGGAATATATCCGACAAACATCCTGACGCTTTGAGTGAGTGAGGTTCTACGCCGCTCTTACTAATATTCCAGCAATACCACGGCGGGGGACACCAGAAATGGGCTTCATATATTGTAATACCCGTGTGGGGAATCGAACTCGGGAATTCGGTGTGACTAGAGAACGCTTAAACCAAAGGGATACCCAACACCCCTGGCAGCAATCTTCTTCTTAACATTGTCATATTGAGATCTATGCAAAAGTGACAGTTGATTCAGTTTCCAGATTCTATTCAACAATTGTGTGTTTTCAATATGATTAATTTTTTAAAAAGCACATGGGACTATCACGCCTAGGAACTGCGTCAGAAATACATATAGTGGTATAGATCCTACCCTATTACTATATAAAAGGAACTTTTCGTGTTGTTTATTTAGTAAATTTCTCAATTCACTCGAATTACTGAAAAAATAACCTGGTGCTTTAACGCTTATCATCTTATGGAAAAGTGTTCATTTTTGTTGTCATCTGTCAACAAGTGGTATGAAATAGGTTTTTGCATATAATATATTAAGACTACCTCTTGTTGAACCGACAGTTGTCCTTAAAGTATCTAGTTGTAGTTTTTTTCTAAATCGGTATTCTCAGCAACGGTACAATTATCACACACGTGACAATAATAATCAAATAGCGGTAATCTGAAAGACTGAAACATAATTTGAAGTGATCTAAAAATGCCAAACGTCTCGAGCCAAAATTTATCATAGGAGTAACTCTATCTACAATGATGCTCGTTTGAAGAGCTCTATTAGCTTCTTTTGTAAATATAAGACCCAAGTGTTCACGTTGTTCAGCTTCACGTACATACATTTTTTTAGACTAATTGTGGGGCACAGTGGTGTAGTGTTTAGCATGCTGGCCTCATGCTAACCGGGTTTGAATCCTACACTCTTGTTCGAATGAATCCTTTTTCATGGAAACGGCTGTCATAGTCAGAATCTTGAGGTGTTTGGGTCTCACCATCCTCGCCACCCCTACCTCATATGCATGTAAATCTATCTGCTCTCCATCTCCGACTTCCCGAGATTCCTGGGGCTCGTGCCCCCTTCTTAGCATCCTGCTTTTGCTTTCAACCGGTGGTAAATCACTCGGGTCCAGAGCTGGAACTTCAGAACTGACCATTGACGTTACTGATTACTTAATATTTCAACCGGTGGTGAATCACTCGGGTCCAAAGCTGAAACTTCAGAACTGACTATTGACGTTACTGATTACTTATTTCGAACATTGCCCCAGATACAGGCACTGTGTATACATGAGGGGGAAAATCAGTTCATATGGGAAAGATTTGGACTTGTTTCATATCAACCATTTATATGTGATATCTCTAACATGAACTCCAAGGTATCCTTTTTGTCATACAATGTACTTATTTTGATTTGTATAAAACAAGAATGTTATTAAGAAGCGTATTTGTATTCAAAGTCTCGTGTCCAAAAGTATAAATATGTAGTTTCATAATATCCAAGTATATTATGAACTTCATGGTAACCATATTAGCTATAAAAAAAACAACAACTACAAACCTGCTGATCAGTGATGTACGTGACGTAAGAAAAGGTTGACAATGAAAGTCCACAATTTCACATCTTTTATGTACGGATGTTCCAGTCTTCAGGCATCTTCCAATCTTAATAAAATGCTAAGAAAGTGGTCTTACGCAGTAGATTTACTTGTACGTATAGGCTGGTTCCCAGACTTACACCATGCAAGGCAACCTGGGAACAGCTTAATTTACTTATTGATGTCCCTTTTGAAAATGTATTTATTAATGCAAAATAACGAGAGATGTTGCAACACTTGCAAATATTGTAACACTGGCCTTCAAGTAAGTCAAGTATTTTTATTTCCTGTAATAGATAGTGAACATTTGGAAATAATGATTTTTGTACAAAGTAAAGGAGTATAAAAAGACACCTAGTCCCAGTTTTGTTTGACGTAAACAATACGCAAAGGACTATGGCTGTAATATGGGAAAGGAAAGTGGAATACAGGTGGGATGGAGGTGTTACAGAAACCCTGCCCAACCTGGACCAGGGATTGCCAGAGCACTTAGCAAAGTTATTAGTTGACTTATCTCTCTGGGTACCCATATTCTGCTGGGTGAATAGAAGCAATTTTGGAATCAATTAAACACGACAAATATACAGCCTTAACAGCTCTTGAAGACAGTAGAGAAACCTTTTAGTTTCATGGGACAACCCAAAATGTTCTGGATCTGCTTGAGGACAATTAACCAGCTAAAGTAATGTTTCAAGTAATTAAAGCTGAACAGTAGACATACCATTTCTCATACCTTCTCTTCAGACAGGATGTTGCACTTGATAACAATTTGTACCATATTCCAGATAATAATGTACTGACATTAAATACTCCTATGTCAGCACTGTAAGTAATACGCCACGTTAAACAGCATGGGAACAATAGACCCCTTGGACCTGGTGGCATTGTTGCTGAATATTTCAAGTCTGCAGAAAAACAAATTACTCAGGTTTTATCTATAATATATTATGATATATACACGTATGTTTGAGAGTGGTATCTTTCAAGATAAATAGGAAATCATTTGTTCTCATCTTCAGTGTGGTCATATGATTGGTGTCAACATTTATTGCAGTATATCTCACATCGAGAGGGGCGGTGGGGTAGGGGTGGTCCGAATAATTGAAATAATTGAAGATCGGTTGCAATGACTAAATGACCAAGCGATTGATCATGTTTTCTCTGATCGAACATAAACAATATTGGAAGACTTGCTTTAATTAACAGACTGAGTGTTTTTCACAAGGCTGGTTTAGTCTGTGCCATTCACCTGACACTTCATAAGCACTAGAAGCTCGTCCTAAGTCATGACTGGTACATGAAATTCATGTCCTTCTTCCAAGATGGGAAATTTGCAAATGCAATTTATGCAATTTGCTAAAAAAAAAACCCCAAACTACATGTTTCGTCCTAATTCGTTTTTGTGCATCAACAGACAAACAGGAAAATTTGAGAAACAACGCCAACCAATGATTGGTTGGTAGTAATGAACCCGTCATCAGTTACGAGATTTTCACCAATTCCAGTTCCGATTTAACCAACACTGGTAGCCTCGTGGTTGAAGTTTGGCCTCATGGAATTTTGCTAAAGGTGACACAATCCATACTCACTCTCATCTATAATTGTATGTAACATGCTCGGATTGAATCTTTAAATGTTAGACTAGAGATAGACAGAGATAGTGTGCTGTTAACAACATCATTGATGACTCTCAAGCTGGAGTTATACCCAACTATTCCACAGTCCATCATATATTTTCGTTACAGGCAACTATCCAAAAACTGTGCTAGTAAAATGAAAAGAAGGTTTTATTGTCTATTTGTAGAATTTTCAAAACCTTTTGATAATGTTGATCACAATACACTGCTACAAATCTTGACTGATATTGGTTACTGTGGAAAGTTAATCACCCCTCATTGCCTTAATGTATGGTGAACTATGTGTTTTTGTTCAAACACCTGATTGCTTATGTATATTACATCACGTGCATTATAGATATGTATATCGCAACCATGCTTTTGTGCCGCAGCGTAGCCTAGTGGTTAAAGCGTTCACCCATCAAGCCGAAAATATGGGTCGATTTCCCATCAAAGTCACTCACTTACTCTGATAATACTTTTTATACTTTTGTCGGTTATTGGACACCCCTGCATCTCTGTTGATGATTTACATTATGCTGACAAATGTTTTCGATGCAACACGAGATCACAGTCCTATTTTATAATATTCATAGATTCTGTTGTGTATTAAATCCATTGTATATCTTATACATAGCCCCATGGCCACGGGTTCTCTAGGATATTAATTTGGACCAAATACACAATAGGATCATATTTCGGTAGGCATCGGATTCACTAGGTATTCCTTGTTAATTTAATTTGCATTCTGTTTGGTAGAGAAGTCATAACGTTTCCTTCTACGTCAGTGAGGCGATATATTACCACTGGAATCTCCCAGATCACTAACAAATGTTTTTGTGAATTTTGTGAAAACACATGGAGGACGAACCATCGTTTACTGATGATAGTTCTGCAATATCGGCAGCAAACCACAAATCCAAAACAGATTCCCTATAATGTAAGAGCAAACAAGCAATATTGTTTTGGCTTATGGCAGTTTACCATACTTTTTGTAAAATATTTATGAAGATGCATTTATGTATTTTCAGAGAATTTATGCAGGTGTAAATAAATGTTATCTTTAATTCACTGGGGCGTGGTGATAAAATGAAGGTTTTTGCATGTTGGCTTTTGTTATCATGCATGTTGATTTTTATCAGCAGAAGATATATGCCCCTCGTCAATATCATTAGATTCACAAATGAATGATGATAAGCCTGAGTTGCTGAAGATAAGTTCCAGCACATGTATAGAAGTGTGCAGTGTTTAGCAATGTTTGTTTGAAGATGCTGATGCTGACAAACTAAAACGTCCCATCTCCCACCGCCTACACCTTATCCACTCACTAACTCCCCCTCTCAACTCAATCTCATCCATCAGCCTGCCCACCCTACTCCCTCACTCACTTTCACTCGCTAACATTCTCACTCACTCTCTCACTCGCTAACCTGCTCACCCACTCTCACCCACTAACCTGCGCACTCACTTTCACCTACGAACCTGCTCACTCGCTCACTCACTCTCACCCACTAACCTGCTCACTCACTCACTCTCACTCACTAACCCGCGCACTCACTTACTTTCATCCATGAACCTGCTCACTCGCGCACACACTCACTCACTAACCTACTCACTCACTCACTCTCACCCACTAACCTGCTCACTCACTCACTCTCACCCACTAACCAGCTCACTCACTCACTCTCACCCACTAACATGCTCACTCTCACCCACTAACATGCTCACTCACTCACTCTCACCCACTAACCTGCTCACTCACTCACACCCACTAACTTGCTCTCTCACCCGCTCACTCACACTCACTCACTATCCTGCTCACTCACTCACTCACTTTTACCCGCTAACCTGCTCACTTACTCTCACCCACTAACCTGTCCACTCATCCACTCTCGCCCACTATTCTGCTCACTCCCTCTCACCCGCCAACCTGCTCACTCATTCACTCACTCAGGACAGATAACCACTCGACATACTTTCAAGATGTTATCACTAAAACACCAACACCTTGTTATCACAGTTCCGATTTCCATTATCCAAACCTATCGCTCTCACGGCTGGGTTCGGTCCAGCAATCAGAAATCACATTAACATTTTTCACGCTTAAAATTATTTACTTACACGTATATTTATGACAGTGCTTTATGACGCATTCATCCATGGGTTGTATAAATATTTAGGAATTTTGTGCAAAGGCATTTTTTTCGGGAGACTCTGAGTGATATAGACTGTCTGTGTGTGACACGGTGACATTATATTACTAATGTGCATGATAATATCATAAATATTCATACTTTCGTATTATGAGACTTGATCTGAAATTTTTATTGAATGTTCAAAGAATTGTTTGACGGTTTTAAAAATCATTTGGAAGGAAATGGAGCCAAAGAAACAAGCAGCGATTATTGGAGCCGGGATCTCAGGTTTAGCGGCCATTAAATCCTGTTTGGAAGAGGGTTTGGAACCAGTGTGCATGGAGCAGTTTGATGATGTCGGTAGGAAACTGGTATATCAATTTCTGTTTGCTGGTAATGATCAGAAGTACATGTATCTCCTTACTTCAATTTCCCAGATACCTGTAACTAGCTATCGTCAGTAACGCAATGTATTTACAACTGGAACAAACCTGATAAAAACTGACAGAATATTCCTTTTTAAAAAACATCATTTATCAATCATTGGTTAGCAAATGCAATATAATCATGCAAATTAAATTGCTGAAGAACAATATTTGCTCAAAAATTTATGTTTTCTTAAAGGACGGCAATCGAATTGAAACAGATATTAAAAGATAATTCATTTTAAAGAAGTCCAACAACGCATAAAATGGGGAAACATTTGGGAGGAAACTGGAGGAAGCATACATACTACACACACAAGCGCGCACGCACACGTGCACGCATGTACTGCTATTCAATGATCTGTGTTAATCTCCATTATTTTTCAGCTTCTCTTGATCTTGTTCGCGACTTTTCAGTTTTAATAATTAGTTTTGTTTTGAAGGTGGGTTTTGGTGCCACTCTGGGGAATTTCAGGAAGGACAGGGAGCCATGGCATTTGACAACTTAACGACTAACACACCCAAAGACATGTTTTGCTACAGCGACTTCCCCTACGGCAATGACGTTCCGCCGTACCCGACACGGCCCTATGTGCACGAGTATCTCCACCGTTACTGCGACAAGTTTCACCTCCGGAAGTACATCCATTTTAACACTAAAATCCGGAACATCCAGAAATCTGATGACTACGAGGACTCTGGGAGATGGGAGGTTGAGACAGCCGATGCCTCTGGCGTCGTCCATGAGCATGTCTATGATTTTGTGTTTGTTTGTTCGGGGTATTGCTCTGACGCAAAATTTCCCATTATCAGTGGATTGGAAAGCTTTAAGGGATTAACGGAACATTCAAAGACCTTCAAGGATGGATCGAAGTATGCCAACAAAAGAGTTTTGGTAGTGGGTAAGTAGTGCTAGGTCTGTCATGCATGCGTTTGAATATCTTCAAAAACAGCCGGAGTCTAGCTTTGGGTTCTCGTACGCAGCCTGTATTCGTAGAGTGAAAGAGTGATGTTTTTGTCGCAATATTCTTGCAATATAACGTTTGAGGACACAAAAATAGGCTTTACACGTGATACAGGTGGGGAATCGAGCGCAGGTCCGTGGCATGACTACCACCAGACAGGACCCGTGAAGGTTCCGGGGTACAATAGGCCTTCAGCCCATGCTTGTCATAAAAGGCGAGTATGCTTGTCGTAACAGGCGACTAACGGGATCGGGTGGTCAGGCTTCCTGACTTGGTTGACACATGTCATCGCTTCCCAATTGCGCAGATCCAGGCCCCCCTAAGTAATTGAAGGAATTACAGCAAATTTGAAGGAATTGCATCTCAAATGTAAACAAACGCAGCCCACTCGCGAAACAATTGCAGCGATATCGGTAGTTTAGCGGTAATAACAGAAACACATCGGCCATATCGGAAGCAATGTCGGTAATACTGGAAACACGATCGGCCATCTTCGGAGATTTTTCGGTCGCGAGCGGAAACTCACGCAGCAAAACATGGCGTCGTTGGAAGAAGCACCCGTCTCGGTGAGATTTGTTTTTAGTTCCTACTATTACATTTTCATACTTATCCATCTTTGACCACCCGTGTTGAATGCGTTTAGGTATGAGGTGTTGTCGGGACAATAGCATATGTTTTTAGGAAAAGATTGTCACTGCAGAAGAGTGTCACAAGTCATGCCCCTGGAGATTGTTTACATCTGAACATCGAAGTCGTGCCGATGATTACGAACATCATGAACGTGCGCCATGAAGAAGTTTATGAGCCATAATTTTTCTTGCTACGAAGTGCACTTGACAAATTTAAACACATTTTACAAAAAAAATGATGTTATATCTGGCGCACGTTCGTAATCATCGACACGACTTCGATGTTCAGATGTAAACAAACTACAGGGGCATGACTTGTGACGCTCTCCTAGAGTGACTATCTTTTCCTAGAAACATAAGCTATTGCCCCGACAACACCTCATACCTAAACGCATTCAACACGGGTGGTCAAAGATGGATAAGTATAAAAATGCAATAGTAGAAACTAAAAACAAATCTCACCGAGACGGGTGCTTCTTCCAACGACGCCATGTTTTGCTGCGTGAGTTTCCGCTCGCGACCGAAAAATCTCCGAAGGTGGCCGATCGTGTTTCCAGTATTACCGACATTGCTTCCGATAGGGCCGATGTATTTCTGTTATTACCGCTAAACTACCGATATCGCTGCAATTGTTTCGCGAGTGGGCTGCGTTTGTTTACATTTGAGATGCAATTCCTTCAAATTTGCTGTAATTCCTTCAATTACTTAGGGGGGCCTGAGATCGATGCTCATGTTGTTCATCACTGGATTGTCTGGTCCAGATGCGATTATTTACAGACCGTCACTAAAACTAAACTCGCTCACTCAACACCAGACATTAGTACAACATTACCTGACTGAACGTGACACATAAAGTGGTGGTGGGCTAGGCTAATGGTTAAAGCGTTCGTTCGTCATGCTGACTACCGGGTTCGATTACCCACATTGCTTTCGAAGAAAACAATGGAAATAATTATATCTAGGGTGGAACATTGTATATCTTTTGTTTCAGGTACTGGAAATTCAGCAGGGGATCTGGCAGTGGTGGTTTCTCATGTAGCAAAACAGGTGAACTAAAGTATGAGGTCACTGGAATATGACTGGATGTTTGTTTGTTTGCTTATTTGTTTAACACCGCACTGTGCTATATTTCAGCTATATGCCTGAGGTATGTAAACAGTCAAATCTAGACCAGACAATTCAGTGACCAACATTATGGCTACTGATCTATGCAATTGGGATTCGATTATGTGACAACCAAGTCAGTGATTCTGACCACCTGTTAGTCGCATTTTACAAGCTTGAGATGCTTATGACCAGTTTTGATCCTCATGAGGTCTTAATCAGGCAACCTAGGTTGGTGTGAATATGTATTGTTAACAGCAAAAAATCTCACTATTAACCTCTACACTTATTCTGCCTGACGATAATAGTTTATCAGTGATAATAATCATAATATTCGCCTTGCCTGTGGCTGTGACACCGAGGTCCATCCATGGTACAACCCTGAACATGTCCAAGGTGTCATGGAAAAAATTATGCCTTTACACTCCTCTACACAGCCTCAGACGAATTCCTGCTAACAAACCTAATCTTGTTCTTTTTTTATGAAGTCAATGAATTTGTTATATTGATTTTTTTAAATTATTATTATTATTACAGGATATGTATATAGCGCACATATCCATGTATCTAGTGCTTGCCTAAGGCGCCTCCATCATTGGATGTCAGTCTCAATCGTATTATCAATCTCACCTCCCTGGGGAGTATACAATTTTCTGTCCCTTTTGACAACAACGTGATTGGCAAGATTCAGGAAAAATATGCAAAGTGTGCGGACCTTGCCTTTGGAATGTCTCACTTGCATTCTAAGAAAACTGTCGTGAGACTCCCCATTGTTCTCGGTGCCCTTAGGTTGGCGCAGATCAGGAGAGTGCTTGGGTTCTCCACCAGGGGCATAACCATTCTGACAATCCGGATAATACAGAAGGCTGTAGTGTTGGGGAGTCTACATATTGTCTACATTATTAGTCCTTGGTGGGTTCGACTAGGCAGCGTTTCCTGTCCCATTCGCTGTTTGGGCTGCTTCTAGAGGGGCCAAGGCACTGTGCTGATGATGAGCCTTACCAGACTGTGCCAGGATCACCTGATCCCTCTCCTCTGCATATTATCTTTAATCGGTAAAACCTAATAATAATAGCATAGTTGTACTACGAATATATCTATGCCTAAGCATGCTGAAAGTGTACAATCACACGCTGATTATTATATCCCTGACAACCTAAGATGCTAGATGATTTATCCCAAAGAGTACCCATTTTCTGCAGGGTGAACAGAGGAAACAAACTGAACTAATTCGTTTGCTTAAGGTGAGACCACATGTATCACATTGTGCTTTGTTGGGGTGCAGGAATGTAGTCTTTGAAATTCTCACGAGTCAACACGGTAGCCCATCAACAAATCTAGGCGCTTAATGTCGCCTACTCACTTGCGACCGGGGATATATGCACAGAACCACACACCACCAATCAGCCTCCATGTTTCACTCAATGCATTGAATTACACGTATCCATTAAATTATTGCTTCTTCTTGTATGTTCCAGGTGTATATGACCGTGGGGAAAGGAACCTTCATTGTGCCCCGGTTGTTGGAAGGAGGGATTCCTTGGAGCTACGCCACACAGCGCAGGGCATTCTTAAGAAAAAAGAACAATTTTGTCAACATGGTTCGCGACACAGCCAATTCCCGGATAAAACACGATGCGACAGGGATCAACCTTACTAATTCCATGAAGTCAACTTCATTGATTATCAACGATTTCTTGCATATACAAATAGTCTGTGGCCGCGTGAAGATCGTTGGCCAACTGAACCGTATTGGGGAACATGAGGCTGAGTTTGAAGATGGCACGGTTCTGAAGGACCTGGACGCCATCTTGTTTGCAACCGGATACTTGCCTGGATTGCGGTTTCTGTCGGACGAGGCAAAGGGAGGTGGCGTAGGTGGGTCCGAAAGAGTGAGTGAGTGTGGTTTTACGCCAGCTTTTAGCAATATTCCAGGAATATCATGGCGATGGTCACCAGCAATTTGCTTCACACATTGTACCCATGTAAAATCAAACCCAAGTCAAGTTTGCATGATGGGCAAACGATGTAACCACTAGGCTACCGCTCCACCCATCCTGCAAAATAACAAAACGGATATTACATTGAATTTTGTTTCATTGAGCGAATCTGGTTTGAAGTATTTAAAGGCCATTAAGGCTTTTCCTGCTTGAGATGGGAAGGTCTTCACCATTTAGATTACACCTCAAACGATTCCACTTTGGTGAAAACTAGCATGGTACTGACACACCAAGAACGATAACCAGGCCAATCTTTTGGGACACAAAGCGACACAACTCTACATGACAAGTTTCTCAACAGAAGACGAAAGTCAAACTGAACTTGCAATATCAACCGCAAACAAACTAGTGCAGATATGGTAGCACAGCTATAAGGAACATAAACAGTCTTCCTATATGCGAGTGAAGTAAGCAAAGGCTGGCAGTGTACTTCCCTCTCTTCGGATTGAAAAATATTTTAAAAGTATTTCTCTTTTTGTGAAATAAATGTTACGAATATTCTAACAATAATGACGGAAGATATGAAAAAAAAATTCAAACAGTTAAATGGTACATTTCGGCAAGATGGCACTTCTTTTTCATTTCTGCTTATTCTTGTTCCTTTTCTCAGTTTAATCGGACGCCAGCAGGGATAATGGAGGGGAAAAAACGATTTGACATGGCATATCTGCTGCTTAAATATTTTAATTGAGTACATGAGTAATTATTAAATGTGAGGCTTGAAATCTGAGAGAATAACAGTGTGAGGAAATGGATGTTAACCTTTAATTATGGCAAGATTTTATTTTGATTTTAACAGTATATTTCGCTCCTATGTAGAAAGACTTTCTGTAGCACAGCCCAATTTGCTCTACACTTTGCCTGTGTCACAACTATTCTATGCCTTCTAAAGGGACAGACAAGCAATACCGGTACAAGATGACCTTCCCCTTGACCTTGACCCACAACACCCTTGCCCTGATTGGGTGTTTTGAGTCCGGGTCCACAGTCATTGCGGTGACTGAGATGCAAGTGAGATGGGCAGCCAGGGTTTTCTCCGGGAGATGCACACTGCCTCCACGTGAAATAATGATGGCGGACGTAGACAGGTGGAACAAGTTCGTTATGAAGAAGTATGGACGCTACAAATACAAGGTAATCACTAATCCTTGGGAATTTATGCTGCAATACAAGCTAATCACTTATCCTTGGGAATTGAAGCTACAATACAAGGTAATGACTTATCCTTGGGTGGTATTCTACAAATCACTTATCAGGGATCGATTTAGTGCTTTGTTACATGCACTGGTGCAACCAAAATTACTAAGTGCCACCTGGTTATTATTCTAATTTGCTCCAGGTGCTAGTCAGTTTTTGAGTGGGTAAACATCTGAATAAAACATCAAAATAGTTTAAAAGCATGTTAATGTTTTTTCATTACACGTTGCAATAAAAGCAGTGCTTCTGGGATTTGCCTGGTGCAACTAGGTTTATATCTTACGGTATACATGGTGCAAGTAGACTAACATGTCTTAAATCAAGCCCTGCTTATGCTTGGGTGTTTGTTCTGCAATAGAAGGCAATCCTTTATGCTTGGGAATTTATGCTTCAATATAAGACAATCCCCTATGCTTGCATATTTATTCTACAATACCATTCTACAAGGTAATCACTTAAGGTTGGGAATTTATTTTAGAAATAAAAAGTCATGTTTTACGATTTTGTATTGTTTCATGTCGGGGACAATGTTGTAACTCTCAGGGACGGTGGTTACAGCACTGCTCACCGCGTCGTAAACCCGGGTTCAGTTCCCCACATGCCGTGGCATTGTCAAAAAGTGATATGAAACCATACTCGCTCTCCCACCCACTCATTCAACTATACGGGACAAAATAGGTTAGGGATAGTGGTATTTTTATGATTGTTATTTTATCACTGTTTCAATGAATAAATAGGTCATTATTCCAAATTTCAGAATTTGCATATATCCCTAACTATTTTTGAGTATGTAATCTCTAAGGCTTTCTCTCCAAATGACTGAAAAATAATTCATAGAGTAAAACGTACACGAAGGGATTACTGAAAATCACTGATGACACGAAATGTCAGAGAGAGGGGGATAACTTGTTCTTTCCATGCTGGTACCACCGCTATACCATTTTTGTGACCTGATGTCACGCAGCAGTGCACCTGTCATGTGTGTGTCGCCTGTAAACAAACCAGACAATCATGTGATTGGCCCAAACCAGACAACCAGGTGATACTCCAAAAGCAGACAATCAAGTGTTAATAACACTCGGTAAATATTCTATATAATGGAAGGTTTCATTTTTCGCGGACCAGTTTGCATTTCGCAGTTGTTGTTTTTTTCTGTCGAACATGGGACGTTTAGATTGCCACTGTTCTTGAAAAGAATGGATGGACCCAAACCAGACAATCAGGTGACACTCCGAAAGCAGACAATCAAATGAATCTAAGGAGGGGTGGCAGGCATATATATGTAATACGATTTATAGGGACATACAGTGTTGACATTCGATGCAGACATACACTATACTGCGGGACATATTATGAAAATAAGTTCAGCAATATCACGACGGGGAACACCAGAATCGGCTTCACATTTTGTACCCATGTTGGACATCGAACCCAGATATTCTGCGTGATAAGAAAACGCTTTAACCAGTAGGCTACCCCATTCCATTCCCAATGATCAAACATAGCATGTTCCATTTTGGATTACACTTTCATACAGCCATGGCTGTATGGGTTAGATCGTTGACTTTGTGTGCTGGCGATTTGGTGTCTGTATTTTTCTGAGAAATCCTAATCCCAGATATAACATATGGGACAGCATATCAGTTTCATTGTTCAGATATCTTGAACAAGATTTAAGTAATCATTTTTCTTCTTTTCTTCAAAGAAGTCGCGAGCTGTGTTTTGTGATATCAGCAATTCCTTCGATCGTGTTTCGCACGCAGAGATGGTATCAAAACTTGAATCCATAGGAATAACTGGAAAACTATTTCTTTGGTTTAAAAATTACTTCCGTCAGTTGTCATTAACGGTCACAAATCAAGACCCAAATCTGTATTAGCCCGTGTTCCTCTAGGCTTTGTCTTGGGGGACACTATTGTTTCTCGTCTATATAAACGATCAACAGTTGGAAAAGTAAGTAGCGTTAAACTGTTCACTGATGATACTTCCTTATAGTTAGTAACTGAAGATACGTTATAGAGTCAGACATTGCGTCATAATGACCTTGAACGTATTTTACACTGAGCTTGCAAGTGGTAAGCCAATTTCAATCCTGAAAAGACAGAGGTTGTGTTATTCTCCATTAAGACTAATGCAAATCCGAAACATCAACTAACACTTAATAATGCTGCTGCGATTTCTAAAGTTTGTAAACAGTTTCATTATATATTAGCTAAAGCAAGTCCACTAATAAACTCTCTGAGAAGTTTGAAATACAGGCTCAACAGAATATCGCTTGAAACTACGTATTTTGCTTATGTTCGACTACTGCGATACCATCTGGGTTAACTGTACCAAGGAACAGGCTCCCCAGACAGAGAAGCTACATTCAGATGCCTTTAAGACTATTTCAGGTGGAGTGAGAGGCATAAGTCACGAAAAACTCTATGCTCGGACAGGATATTGTTCCTTAGTCAAAAAGCGCCACTATCATAGATACTCAGTTTAGATTTCTTAAATGATACCAACCGTTTTCCGTAAATTGTGGTAGAATATGCTGTACATAGTCTGAAATTATAGAATTCCTTATTTCCATAAACTCTTTCTTTATAAAATTATGTTTAGAAAAATCATTTACATATGCTGATGGAGTCTCTTTGCTGATCCTTCTTTCCTTTTTGTAATTTTATTTATTACATATCTTTCGGGAAATGAAATAATGTTTAAATCATCATTTTTCTTGAACCAGGGATGATACAATCTCTTAGTCTGGCAACAGATGTATCTGCAAAAAGGACACCATGTATGTTGTTTTGGTTAATATAACAATACCACTCTGCATGTTATCAACAGGTCCCAAATCTGAAAATCCGAGACGAAATGGCAGCGGAACTGGGCGTGGCCCCATCGTGGTGGGACCTGATCAAGGCCGGACCCCGACTGGCCTATCAGTACTACTATGGCCCCGCCTTCCCCTATTACTACCGACTGTGGGGCCCTCACGCATGGTGTGGAGCTGAGAAGGCGATCTACAATGCTTTGGAACATGGCTACATACCCAAACCTGTCATGAAACTGAAACCAGATGTTACCCCAAGGTCGTTTCTTACACAGCATTTAGCTTTGACTGGTGCTGCGGTTGCAGGGGCTCTGATGATCGGCTCATACCAGTGGAAACTTCTGCAGTGATGTAGATTGAGATCTGTTTGTTCCGAACCGTTTATGGTAACTCTGTTTGTACCATGTTATCCATGATCCGGAGCAAACTGAACAACTGCTGCTGGCGTCGATCTGTGCCTTAATTAAGGCAAATTGTTTTGGAATATTCTTCTCTGTTTCTTGTTGTCGTTATCTGCTTTGAGAAAGACTTTGCCCAAACCACAAGAGGTGGAGGTTTATTTATTCAATTTATGGCATGGCAATAGAACCCTGCTTAGTATCTTTGATTGTTTCTATGAAAGTCCTGAAAGGTATGTTTCTGTGATAATCGCCATCGAAATGTTGCCACTGCTTTATGATACAAACAAATAATATAATGTATATGTGTTATACTGAAGAGTATGTTTCCATATTAATCCTGATGGGTATGTTGCATCATAGTCATGACAGATATGTTCCATAATAATCCCCAGGGATATGTTTCTGTGATAATCACGATGGATATGGTTCCATGATAATCCTGATGGATATGTCTCCACGATAATCCTGATGGATATGTTTCTATGGTAATCCTAACATAGGTGAGCTACAGCATGGGTCTATTTGCACCATGAACAGTGTTGCCTTACATTGCAAGATGATGCACATGTAGTTTGTCTTTCATGATATTACCAACACACATTGAACGATAAATAAATCTGCCACTCTGTGGGTATTTTTGTGTTTATTAAATACATTCATAAAAAAGAGTATATTCATCATTGTCATTCACATCTCCAAGATCATCGCATCACACAGAAAGATCATGTAGATACTAGCTCTGTATCCCGACATACGTACTAGTCCTTGGACGGGTACCCCACCCCCTATTACCGTACCCTACCCGGTACCCCGTTATGTTTATTCCTGACATCAAATTTGTAAGAAATGGAAATACATGCATACTCTTCAACTCAGAAGTTAAAATTTCGAGTTTTTCAATGTCTTAAGTGACTGTAAACTATAGTCTGTTTGGCTCAAAAGCGGACCGATGAATTGCATTTTAACTCGAAAACTAATAAGCATAACATACTCAGTGAAACGCTGATCATGATCAAAATATTATAATATAACTCTGTGAGGTTTTTGCAGAATTTCTGTCATAATAATAAAAAAGTTGTTCAACAAACTGAAATAAAAATAGTGACACGGCCAAATGTTAGAGAAGCATGTGCACAAGTGCAGAGAAAGTCATTTATTCATTAACCTGTGCTGTCTCCATTCTTTCTCGCTAACCTGGCGCCATGGCTGTCCCTTTCTCTGAACTCCTCCCTCTTAGCAAATAGTGAAATGTGTCAATATTTTAATGATAGTTTCTTGCACATTTTGTTTTTATTTTAAGAATAAAAGTATGTTATGTTTATTACCTTTCGAGTTACATTGTAATTCATCGGTCCTCCTTTGAGCCAAACGGATTATATGTCTAAATCTTCAAAGACAATACAACCTTTTAATCCTGAAAGAATAACATATTACATTATTGGTCTATTGGTCACACGATCATAACGGGATTTTCATTACCCACCGTGCTTGCCATAAAAGACGACTGTGCTTGCCGTAAGAGGCTAAACGAGATCGGGTATTCAGGCTCGCTGACTTGGTTGACACATGTCATCGGTTCCCAATTGCGCAGATCACTGGATTGTCTGGTCCAGACTCGATTATTTAGAGACCGCCGCGATATAGCTGAAATATTGCTGAGTGTGGAGTAAAACTAAACTCACTCACTTACTCATTACTCACCCGTCCTGGGTTTACGGGCTACTCGTCCTAGCCCTTACACATACACTCAAATTAGTTTTTGGTGTTTCACTACAGTAGTGATGATTTCCCACCTCTCCTTTAGAGTTCCACCTTTATGAGTATGAGTGTGTGGAGCTGTGGCAGTTGTATTGTTCGTTACAACGATAAAATTACAACATCCAAGGCCTCAGAAAAGACTTGTCCCAACTTCACCGACCCCATGTGACGTAAAATTTGCGGCATCTGTAACAAAACCCACTTCTGATGCATTTCATGTATCTGACTCAGATCAAACCTTCCTGAATTCTTTCAGATGAACAGTTGACTAGCCTTTGCATGTATTTATGACAAGTGCCACTGGTAGAGCAGAATACACTATTTGATAGTGATTCGTAAACACATGCTCTTGATATAATCGGACTTATACTATCAACACCTCTCAGAGAGGAAATTTCTCTACATATCTACTACATTTTATTGCGTGAAAGCAAAATAAATGCTTTCAAGCTACCAATCCCAGTTGTAGGGGCTGTGTGGTAGCCTAATGGTTGAAACATCCGCTTGTCACACCGAAGATCAGTGGTCTATTCCCTATATGAGTAGAATATGAAGCCCATTTCTGGTGTCCCCCGCCGTGATATTGCTGGCATATTGCTAAAAGCGGCGTAAAACCTAATTCACTCTTATTTGTGGCTGTGTGGTGTTTCAGCACAATATGCGGACCTCAATATGGCGCAGATACCGTATTGAACACATACTCAAAATATCGTGGGACAGAATGTGCAATGTACGCACTTAGTTCGTTCTCTGTATATTTTGATTAACGTCGAGGATATTAAATGGAAATTGTATGTTTTATGTATCGTAGTACATGTAGGTTCATTATAAGCAAACTCGACAAAAATCTGATAAAATATTCATTAACTCATTCCGCAGGTTGGGAAAAAAATTCAAAGCTTTATCAATTAATGAATCCAATATATACATCGATTCTTTTATATACCATATGTTTGAATACGCTCCTCAGATTAAACGAACACACGTGTTTGTAAATATCTTTTTTGGCGGATGATACGTCAACATAGGTGATTGATACAAATCAATAACATACAGACGACCAACATGAGTGTTGTTACCAATCACTAAGGATACGCTGTGGTGATCATACCGTACAGTTAGTATACAGCTTGCAACAGAAGGGCGGCTTGGTCCAAAGGATGGGTTCAAAGAGAAGAGTGCTTATTGTTGGGGCCGGGATCTCTGGTTTAGGTGCCATCAAATCCTGTTTGGAGGAAGGTCTGGAACCGGTGTGTTTGGAACAATTCGATGATATCGGTAATTGATCTCCAAACCTTTCAGTTGTTTTATTGTAGTGTTCTTGAAAGAGCGTGCAGTTCAACTATACGACGGAGCGGTGGGGTAGCCAATAGTGGTTAAAGCGTTCGTTCGTCACGCCGAAGACCCATGTTTGATTCTCAACAAGGGTACAATGTGTAAAGTCAGTTTGGTGTCCCTCGACGTGATATTTTTGGAATATAATCCGACAAACATTTTGGCGATTTGCGTGAGTGAGGTTATACGTCGCTTTTAGCCATATTCCAGCAATATCAGGGCGGGGGACACCAGCAATGGACTACGCACTGCACCCATGTGGATAATCGAACCTAGGTTTTCAGCGTGATAAGTGAACGCTGTAACCAATAGGCTACCTCCATCGCCCTGTGTAAAACGTTTATACACTAACACGTTCTGATGATCACATCATAGATCAACATGGTTAGAATATTTCCGGCCCATCTCTGTGACATTGCAGGGACATTGCTGGAATATACAGTAGTTGAGCATAAGTGAGCGAGCCATCATTAGTGAAATCTTCATAGATTTACAAGTTAATTAACTGTTGCGAGAATAATTTCCATAAACCGAGTAGAAGACATTTTATTTTGATGTTTTGCAAACATCTTGGAAATCATCTTCATCGTCGTGTTCTTTCACCTTGCAGCATATGTCATTTTTGGGATTTCACTTTCCTTAGTAAAGTACAAATTCTAGTACTCCCATCAGGGATTCGAACCCGCACCCTAAGAGTCAGGCACCTTATCGCCAGCCCGCTCAGCAAGGCGGCTGGCTTTGTGTGCTGGCGATTAGGTGCCTGACTCTGAGGGTGTGGGTTCAAATCCCGGACTCAACCACAAAAGAACTTAGTCTAGAATTTGTACTTTACTAAGAAAGTGAGATACCAAATATACATGTTGCATTTGACCACTTTCTAAATGGCACCGTGTAATCATTCTTTCACCTTTCTGTTAATTGGATATCGAATATCGCCTGAAGCGCCACAAGTACAACTTAATTTCAAGCTATCCCATAAAAAGCCAATTTAAACTTGATTGATATGGCTAACATATGTTGTTTAAATAGTTGCAGTTTTCGTAATAATCATCGGAAAATTGAATGAAAATTACGTGTATATATCTGAGATGATTTCCCATCTGGTGGATAAGTATTGAAAGCAATTCGACCGAAGCTAAATTTATGAAAATTATTCCTGCAAGAGTTAGTTAAAATGGAAGCCTATGGGAATTTCACTAATAATGACTCAATTATAGTCAACTACTGTAAGTAAAAGCAGCGTAAAACTATACTCTGTTACTCACTCGAAATTAGATGTCTGATGTTAGTTTCACATTGTTGGGGGTTTTTTTTGTTTTGGTTTGGTTTGGGTTTTTTTGTCTATTTTGTTTGTTTTGTTGTTTTTGTTTGTTTTTTTGTTTTCTTTTTTGTTTGTTTGGGGGTTTCTTGTTGTTTTTTTTTTTGTTGTTGTTGTTTTTTTAGGGGGGTGGGGGTGGGTGGGTAGTTGGGGGGTGGGTTGTGTGTGTGTTTTGTTTTTTTTACAAAAGTTTGACAATCTCTCATTTTCCGAAACTATTTTCCATGAAAACATGTGATTCCATGAAGACAATGGTGCAAATGCAAAACTGCCATTGCTATGTTGCAGGAGGAATATGGTACTACACAGAGGGGTACAGGGAGGGGCAGGGTGCACGAGCATTCGACAACTTGACTACTAACTCACCAAAAGGCCTGTTCTGCTTTAGTGATTTTCCACACCCGGAAGATTACCCGCCTTTTCTGACCCATGAGTTGGTTCACCAGTATCTCAACCTCTACAGCGAGAAGTTTGATCTCCGGAAGTACATCCACTTTAAAACTAAGGTTCGCCACATCTGGAAGTCAGGTGACTATGACGTCACTGGTAAATGGGAAGTTGAAGCGACGGATGCATCGAAGACGGTCTATCGGGACGTATATGACTGCGTGATAGTGTGCTCCGGGTTCTCTGATGCCCGAATTCCTGAAGTTGATGGACTCGAGACATTTGAAGGGACCGTCGAACACTCGAAAACATTCAAGGATGGGACAAGATACACGGGCAAGCGAGTGTTGGTTGTGGGTATGTTACACAGGGTTATAGGTGCCTTTTAGAACAGGGTGTTCAGTACAGGGTGTTCAGTACAGTGTGTTACGACATGCTGGACCATTTTTCCTTGAGTAAGGGTATGGTCCTGAGAGCCCACGGATTATAATCGGGGCTACATTTTTGTGCAAAATTGGCCAGTAAGGGCACATTCACAAGGTGATTTGTATCGTCAGAGCGAGAGTGGTTTGTATGCATCACACTTTGCTCAATCCTCGTCCGTACATTCGAGTGAAGACCCGTGAATATCCCGGTTAGAATTGGTCTTCAGCAACCCATGGTTGTCGACGAGGCGTCTAACGAGATCTAGAGGTCAGACTCGCTGACTTAGTTGACACGTCAACGCATCCCAAATGGGTAGATCGATGCTCATGCTGTTGATCACTGCATTGTCCAGATATGATTATATACAGACGGTCGCCATGTAGCTGGAATTCCAAGTACACTGTCATGAGACTCCCCATTTTTCTCTTGGTTTGGTACCTCCTGATCTCTTGGTGTGGTTCAGGAGAGTTCCCGGGTTCTCCACCAGGAGCACAGCCCTTCTGACACGCTGGGTAATTCAGAAGGCTGCAGTGTTGGGATTTCCAGAAGGTTCTTGGTGGGTTCGACAAGACAGCACTTCTAGGGAAAAGTCCCATTCCCTGTCTGGACTGCCTGCAGGGGGGGGGCATGGGCCTTGATCTTTACCAGAATTACCGGCCTGACTGTGCCAGGATTTCCCAAACCCACTCTGTTGTATTTGTTTATCTTAGCCTGTATAGAAATATGTATGTATATAGTATCGAAACTCCCACTAGAATGTACTCTGTGGTTCTTTCGAGTGAGAGGTATTGAAAGGCTTGCAGAGAGAGATGAGTTCTCAGGTTAGATTTGAACTATATTGCGGTCACAGACATCCATACAGCCTTTTGTCTCTGCAGGCACTGGGAATTCCGCTGGGGATATGGCCGTCACAGCATCCCATGTGGCAAAGCAGGTATAGTCATACATGGTGGCCCGAGTATCCAGGCAAGCTGTACTATTGCCGTAGTCAGTCTCACGGTCTGTCTCATTATTTTGCCTAATGCCAAGCCGCCCCTGTAGTACTAAAGCCTTAAATGAAGCAAGTCTAGGTTTCCTCAGGTTTCAATTGGTGGTACCCATATTGAGAGATACATTTACCATTTGGTGAACATGCATAATTTATGACAGTGGCGCCTTTCGACTATCTCTTGTCTCCTTGGGTCTCTATTTCAAATAAAATGGGTTTGTTTGTTACCATCAAAATTATATATATTCGGGGACTAAGCCTTAGTCTACTATTGCCGTGTCATTGATAAAGAAAACCTGGGAGTGTCGAAATGCTAGACGTGTAAACAATGGATATTGACAGAAGCCCATATCGTCTTCAACGCAACTGAAATGTGTGCCAAGGGAATGTCTTTCGGTATATAATCAAGACGATATATTCTCTGGACTTTGCCTTTCAACATGGTAGAAGAAGTAGACCCAGCAGCAGCGGATGGATTAGTAAACGTAGTTGTAGCTGGATTTATAAGGTGTTTGACAATACGGAGGTATACCTTGACCCAGCCATTGTGATGAGTTGCGTCCCTCCACAAATTAGGATATGTGTCTTGGGATCAAAAAGTTTTAATTAACATAAAATACTTATATGGGTTTCTGCAGGGGTAGACTAATGGTTAAACCGTTCGTTCATCAGTTTGATTGTCCCCTACTGCAATTTTGTAAAATTATGCTCCCTTCAAAGAAATTTTGTCTTTCCTTTGCAATTCGGTTGCTTCATAGAAACACTCGATTTTACACTCATTGCCTCATTCACGACACAGAGTTTGGCGACTTCGTCTTCCTCACAGGTCTACTTGAGTGTTGGGAGAGGAACCTACATAATCCCTCGCCTGCTTAAAGGAGGTCAGCCACTGGGATACGTCACACAAAGGAGGTGTAACGTCAGGAACAACACAACGTTAAGCAACGTCATTTGTGAAATCGCCAATTCTCGCTTAGACCACACAGCCGCTGGAGTGACGAACGGCGTTGACAAGGTCCCTGATCTCACGATGATGATAAACGACTTCATCTACCAGCAGATTGCTTGTGGCCGTGTGAAGATCGCAGGCAGGTTGATGAGAGTGGGCAAGAACGAGGCCGAGTTTGAGGACGGTACTGTCCTCAAGGACATTGACACTATTTTGTTTGCAACAGGCTACAGTCTCGGACAAAGATTCCTACCCGAAGAAGCAAAAGGGGGTAAGTTAGTAAGTGGATTTATAGGCACATTTCAACTAGGCAAACATTAACACAGTTATGCAGCTCTAGTGAATAATGATCAGCGGACAAGCGGCTCCTGGCTTGCCTAAGGGACATAAGTCTTTACTTGTAAGTGACACATTAGTTGAGTTTGACATGGATTTTGTAAGCGATTTTCATCACCCCAACAAGCGATTTTCCCGTTCTAAATGTCGTTTAACTAGTCTTAGCATATACTTTCGATCGCCGTGTTTGTTTAGTAGTTGTTTATTGCCTCGCTGAGCTATATGATAGTTGTCTGTAAATAATTGAGTCCAATTGATAATTGGACCAGACAATCCAGTGATAAACAGCATGAGCATCGATATACGTAATTCTGATATCATGATAGGTGTCAACAAAGTCAGCTATAACCTGCCCATCCGATCCCTTTCGTCGCATGTGATGATAGGAATGAGTTATTCAATCCCGAATCCCGCGGATGCAGCTTTGTCACTTTTTGCCTTCGACCATTATGGAATTTCCAAGCATGAAACGCCTTTCCTAGTGCTGGTAACTGTTCACAAAGTCTAACCCGGAACTTACGTCCCTTTGTAGAGGTCGACCAAGAAACCACCTGTGTGTGTAAATACACTAGGAAATTAGGGTCCTCAGACAGGATGACAAACAGGGACAGCCTGAGTGTGAGATGCCGATATATCGTGGTGGTATGTGATCTTGTGCACTGTGGAAGGGCACAGCTGAGATGTGCGACGTTGGTCTCGTTTTAGATGGGTGACTGTGTTTGACAGCTTGACTCCTGAGATTCTAGTAGTTCAGTCCTGCCCAGTGAAGCACGTGTGGCATATGTGGTCTCTTTAGGCAAGTGAATTCGTTCAAAAATGATTTTGCTTGCTAAGCAGAAAATTGGTACCTCCTGTTGTGTTAACCTTCTGGCGTCTCACAGGCAGCTAAGGTTATCGTGGGCGATAATGTCAATCCAGTTGTAAGCACATACAGCGTGCGCGTGCGGCATGGAGTTCAGCACAACATGAGTGGTCGCAGTATATACTCATGGAAACAAGTAAAGGAACAAGTGCGAGTGTTCGTTTATTCTTTTCCAGGTCCTTTCACAAGGTGTGAGTGCACTGTGAGTGAAAGTATGGAAATAAATAAAGGAATGTTTGTACTGTCCATGAGTGTATGTATGTGTGTATGTGTGTATGTATGTGTGTATGTGTGTATGTATGTGTGTATGTGTGTGTGTGTGTGTGTGTATCGATGACACCTGTAGCCAATCATACAAGAGACATCAGTGCATCAGTGTAAATAATCGTATTTTGCTTTATGTATACATGATTTTGTTAACGATCTTCACCTTGACAGTTGATGCATGTTTCTAGGTAAAGACAAGCTGTACCTGTACAAGATGACGTTTCCGCTGACACTGCCGCATCACACGTTGGCTTTGATTGGTTCTTTCCAATCAGCTGCGACAGTTTTGGCCTTGGTTGAAGTTCAAGGTCGACTGGCAGCGCGAGTCCTATCTGGAAAACACAAATTACCTCCCTACAACGTCATGATGAAGGATGTAGACCGGTGGAACCAACACGTCTTACAGAGCTTCGGATGCTACAAATACAAGGCAAGAAACATGACATGCAAGCCGAGGTTACGACGTGCGTCAAAACATCACTATTGAAATGAATCAACGTTGTTTCCAATTCTGTTGCATGAATATGGCCTCAAGGGTCCAAAGATCTGCTAAAATAATGAATGTAAAGTCATCGTTTCGTCTGGTGAATTTGTCGCTTGCCATGACGTAACACTAAGATTAGGTGCGGGTTTTTTGTCTGTCACTAGTTTCTCACATCTTCGCCTTCGTCATAACGGGTCAACGCTTAAACCACTATAGTCTAACCCATACCCAAAACAAAACCTAGATCTTTGCCATGTTTTTTTTTTGTGAAAACAACATTAACAAATAATAATTTTGAATAACATATATTTTTTATTTTACATATTTTTTACATATTTTTTTAATCACTTAGATCCCAAATCTGAAAATCCGAGACGAGATGGCCGCAGAGCTGGGCGTGTCCCCTTCCTGGTGGGACCTGATCAAGGCCGGACCCCGATTGGCTTACCTGTACTACTACGGCCCCGCCTTCCCCTATTACTACCGACTGTGGGGCCCTCATGCCTGGGATGGTGCTAGAGATGCTATTGAAGCGGCGCTCACGGAAGGCTACCTGTCTAAACCTGTTGGAAGGAATAAACACCTGCCTCCCCAAACCGGGTGTTCCCGTGCGACAGTTGGGCTGTCTTGTTTCGTTGCCATGGTGATCGTAACTCTTTGGAAATACCTAGGAATGAGGTGTTGTTGGTTGAGTTTCTAGCTGAACACGTGAAAAGTTCACTTCATGTGTTTGTGTTTCTTAAACCATACGATATTTTATATTAATCTTTATGTATGTAAACATAAGGAGGGACAGTGGTCAAGAACATTCCATGCTGCAGTGGCACGTAAAGTTCCAGGTTAAAACTGATCTTCCGTAACCCTTGTCGTAAGAGGCGACTAACGGGATCGGGTGGTCAGGCTCGCTGACTTGGTTGACACATGTCATCGTATCCCAGTTGCGCAGATCGATACTCATGCTGTTGATCACTTTATTGTCTGGTTCAGACTCGATTATTTACAGATCACCTTCAAACAGTTGGAATGTTATGAGTGCGGTGTAAAACTAAACTCACTCACTCACGTTCCATGATGTGACCACCAACCTGGGAACACAATACATGGAACAATATACTCTACAGTAAGTTACAAATATATCATAACTAAAGGGGACTATTTTACATCACTGACTTTGTGGATGACAACTTCTAGTATTCTGTGAGGTACACAGTTCTTGTTATCTATAGATTAGTCATTATTGTACTTCTCAATTTTATTATTTATATACTAGTATTTCGACTAATATTTTCAGCAAGGATCTGGGACGAGTTCGTAGTATCAAACAGTTCGTAATAAGCGTGAGTTATTTTATGTTGAACAGCAAAAGAAATGCAACTGGCTTTTTTAAATAAAGTTTTTTTTAATAGAATAGAAGACATTAACATGAACGCTCACTTTTTATGAGATTTCATTTCTTTTGCTGTTCACTATGATTTTCATGACATATAGTGATGACAAATTAGGGACCATGAAAAATCAGTTTAATTTTATTGAATTTTAATACAAATACCTCCACTAGAATAATGAACCTCTCTGATGTTTTCAATACATATATCGTGCTCACATAATGCATCACCAAATGACCAAAACAACAAAATATATTAACAAATCTACCTTGATATCAATATCAAATTGCGTGAAGGTATTGTAATAATGTACATTTCCTTTTTGCATTTTCGTGCGTGTCGAACGTATGCGCAGTGTCATTCATTCGATAGTACAGCAAAAGAAACGCAATTTTCGAAAAAATGAATTCTCATAAAAGTAGGCGTTCATGTTTATATCTTCTATTTTAAAATTTGACAGACCCGTGAAGGTCCGGGGTACAGTAGGCCTTCAGCAATCCATGCTTGCCTTCACTGGAACCTATTCTGTGCTGTGTAACGTGTGTGTCGAGTAGTAAAAATATATATTTCTGTGACTATTTATTTTGTCCCTAATTACAATATCATTCTCAACACTATAATAGGACTGCGTCAGGGCTTGACAAGTGACACGTGAACTTTCAATCGAAGACTACATGAACAGGTGTGAGTGAATTTAATTTTATGCGGCTTTTAGCCACATTCCAGCAATATCACAGCTGGGGACACCAAAAATGAGCTCAACATAATGTACCCATGTGGGGAATCGAACCCGGATCTTCTTCGTTGTGAATCAAATCGACAAGAAATGCAGTTATAAGGATGGTGCCGAGCCCTTAATGAAATGTGGGGGTGGTGGGGTAGCCTAGTGGTTAACTTGTTCGCTCGTCACGCCGGAGATCCGGTTTCGATCCCCCAAATGCCTAAATTGCGTGAAGCCCAATGAGTGTCCCCCGCAAGAATATTGGTAAACCCGACGTAAAACTAAACCTACTCACTCACGCATGGCTTGGTATTCTTTTGCACTGACGTTCTAGATCATATCAGCGTAATATTTAATAAATTATAGCCAGATATGTACCTACACATTTATCGGCACTTGTTTCTAATTAAAATTCTACCATGACTTCGCTACGTACTGGATTGTGATTGGTTAATCAAAGTCATTCAGAGGTATATAATCACATTATATACCTCTGATTTTCCAACACATCATGTACTTGTTTAAAATCTGAATAATGCGGTTATGGTAGAATGGAGATAAACATATTGTGTTGGAAAATCAGAGGTATATAACAAAATTATAATACCTCGAAATTTTGTATTTAAAACCTCACGCTGCGCGTTCGTTATATACCTCTGATTTTCCAACACAGTATGTTTATCTCCTAATTGTCCGTTTTGTATATTCATCTTTTTCTACACGTTACATGGCATGATAGGATTACACGCAACCGTCAGTATCCTTTATTTTCGCTGTTTTTCTGTACATGTCACATGGAAAAATAAAAATGGAAAATAGACAAAACCCGGTAAGATTGAACAAAAAGCACCACCAACGACACCTCGTCCTCATTAAAATGTCAAGATATTCACATCAATGACATTCACAGGTACACTTTCGGCCCTACGACATCATGGATATGTATCAGTACCGATCAACTATGGGTATATATACTTCCCATCAAAAGTTTTAACTAACCTTATGTAGACAAACTGCACGAGGATCATGCATCAAATTGCTGAAAATCATGTGTAAATCTCGGTCATGTGAAAAGATGCGTTTTGGTGAGAACCTTTACTACGAATTCGCCAATTTCACTGATCTTTATCACTTATCGAAGTCATGACGTTGCGAATTTATTTTAAATACATCAGTTCATGAGGAAACCTTTAAACGACTCCAGTACTATTCTAACCCTCAAAGTTTTTCAGAGGGAATTTTTGAAACAGAAGTAATAACTCGTAGTTCTTATCAAAAATCTTATTTTCTTTACAAATTTCTTATTATAAAATCATGGTTTTGACTTACGGTAAAAAAAATGATAATCTTGTATCAAATATTGTCGAAAGAAGCTGTCTCTGAAAACGACCGTGTTTTCCTGACGAGGTGGCATATGTAGCTCGACATGTCACAACGTTCTTCCTATACGTGTAACAGTGAATAGGAGCGAGAAAAATAACGCAAAAACACAGCCCCACTCCACCCCCCACTACACCCCCTTGCAAAAAAAGAAGAAACAAAAAAACAAAAAAAAACAAAAGCAAACATAAAACAGAACTTTTAAACAGCATATGGAATGTGCATAATATAGTCCTTTCTTTTCCTAAACAGTTGCCCGAAGTAATTGGTTGTATTTACAGTACAGTACAGTACAGTACGGTACAGTCTGAGACCCCGTTCATGAACCAAACTTGCACACATATGTATATTTACACACATGTGCAAAATGGGCCCATGAACGCAATTGCACATATATGCAAAACTGCACAGTGAGCAAATTTGCATTAAGTCAGGGGTACGTGCAAAAGTATTTTTGCACATAAGTATTTCTGCTCAGCGTGCATTTTGGGTGCATGATCATCAGCGGGTCCAATGATTGGTATATGGCACCCATCAATGGCGCCACCACAGTTTGGAAATCCCCAAACTTCCAGGTACCCTTGTAGAACTTTTTTCAGCGCATTGCCTTCCGGAAACTTAACTACCCTAACTTCTCCACAATAACTTCACAGACGTTGTGGACACATGTTGCAGTTGTCGACTTTCCGACACCAAACAGGTTGCCATTAGTCCTGTACTCCCCTGTTGATGCCAGCCAGTAGATAGTTAGTGCGTACATCTAGTGGATATTTGTTTGGCGTCTTCTGTAGGTTATCGTGAAGTTCATTGCAGATATAGCTAAAAGTGTCTTCAGTCATACGAAAATTGTCTACCCATTGTCTATTATCAAATGTGCCCTCCACAATATCCTCCCACTAAGCCCTGCTTTTTTCAAGTCTGTACCTTGATCTTTCCTTGCCTTGACCTACAGTTAATGCAACTGCAAGCATGTATGGAAAATATCTTCTTCTTCTTCTCTGAATATCATGCAGTGTGTCCATGTTCAATGCGACTTGTAATATGACAAATTTGGCTAGCGTGTCCTTTAAATGCTCACCTAAAATATATTTTCTGTGGTGCATGAACGCATAGCAAATTACACATTTACATACCCATGCATCTTTACTTATATGTAAAAATGCACAGGGTGTAAAAAGATGCTTGTACGGGGTCTTAACTTATTTTGATGTGACGTATATGCACCGCTGTAAATTATCCTGTTGCTAGTGCGGTCAAACCCACACGCTCATTTTAATTACATACCTGCACTGCTGTCCAGTTTCGTTGTTACATTATTTATCACAACAGAGATACCTCTGGCACATAGAAGTTAACACAAAACGGACAGAATATCATTTATCAGCTTTTCCACTTTACCAATCAGTTGTGATGCAAAAGCATCGATCTACCCAACGGGATATGATGACGTGCCCTCTACAAAGTGAACGAATTATATGTCAGGCAGTTCCGGCAGCACACACACACCTCAATGAGGAGTACTGACTATCATATAAAGTGTATTGGTATATGTTGTGAAAATACTGTCTCTTTGAGATGTCAAAACGAAAACACGCAATACCTCTCACTGTAGAAATGTCAGAATCTCCAAAAATCCATGAGGTCATACATACACACACTGTCTCTCTTCTTTGAAGAAACGGCAAAATATCAGCGGCAAGTACCATCAGGTCAGGTGGAAAAATGGATGTTCCCTACAGAGCAAACAACAAATATATTCCAAACAAAACAGGTAAAATTAATAGGGCTCGCAGAAAATTACTGTTCGTTTTAATCTCCGGTACTTTCCGGATCTGATTTGCATAGGCGCCATGTTGTGCCTCTGCGCATGCTCGGATGGCTCCGTCCCAAGCTCCGGGTCCAGTGAGACGATGGTGTACGTTGAAGGCTGGGCCGAAGTAATACTGGAAGGCAACAGTTGGTCCAAGTCTCAAGAGCTCCAACAAAGATGGCCTTACCCCAAGCTCTGCAGCTATTTCGTCCCTAATGGGAATATTTGGAAACTGGAATGAAAAAAGGCTTGTTCAAAACAAATTTTTGTCAGTCGTATGACGGCGTGACAAGGAGGTATGGTTGATTGGAAACTGATGTTTGCCATATTTGGTGATGTTCCTGCAATATGGACACAAACATCTACTGAGCGGTTCAGCCTTCAGAATTCTACAGCCAAAGATGAGATGTTCTGTCAAGACAGTGCCTTCGTCCTTGGCATTTCTTCCTACAAAGTTTTAAACTGGGACAATCCATCAAATCTTATAGTTTACGAAACTTTGAATGAACGTATAAAAAGTAGTCTCGTTTTTCTCTTTTTCTTTATTATAATGAAATCACAAGTATTATTAGAAAACCTAGTGTTCGCAGTTAAACAAGTTATTATTTGTTGTCTGTTAAAGGTGTACCTGTTTATCGTGCTATGAAATAAACGTCTTACTGAATGAGTTGGGTTAACTGAATGCGTCTTACCGAGTATCTGTAGTGGCCATACGTCCGAAGAAAGCTTTTATTCCATTTGTCAATATCTTTGAGCATCACTGTTTTGGTTGGCAGTTTGTGTTTCTTGGCGACCACCCTCGCCGCGAGTCGCGCTTGAAGCTCAGCTATTGGCACCAGAGATCCGAGAGTTCTGATAAAGCCAATCATAGCCAACGTGTCATGGGGAAGATGAACAGGGAACACCATCTTGTACCATTCCAGTTTCTCCTCGCCTGAAGGTAATGAGTGAGTCAATCTGGTTTTATACTGTTCTAAACAGAATTTCATTTTTGATTTGTTTGTTCCACAGTAACCTGTGCTGGTTTCCACAACTGGACACCAACAGTGAGCTTTTAAAATCCCGAATTGGATGAGAGAAGATATGATACGACAAATCTAAGTTGCTGAAGACCAATTCTGACCCGGATCTTGAAGGAAAACAAATCCCTGTTAGTTAACGAAGTTCTATGTGTGAGGGAATCCCGAGTGAGTGAGTTTAGTTTTACGCCACACTCAGCAATATTCGAGTTGTGTGGCGGAGGTCCGTAAGTAATCGAGTCTAGCGCTGCGATTGTCGTCGGAGGTATAGAATAAGAGATAGGAAAGACACGAGTAATGTTAAGAGACCATAGAATTACGAGTGCTTTGTGAAACGGGTCCAGTGCCTAACAACATGAGCATCAATTTGCGCAAATGGGAACCGATCACATATGTCTACCAAGTCAGTAAGCGTGACCACCCGATCCCTTTAATCGCCTCTTACGACAAGCTCAGTCGCATTTTCTGACAAGTGAGTGAGCGAGTTGAGTTTTATGCCGCAATCAGCAATATTCCCGTTATATGGCGGCAGTCTGTAAATAATGGAGTCTGGACCAGACATTCCAGTGATCAACATAGGCATCGATCTGCACAATTGGGAACCGATGACGTGTCAACCAAGTCAGCGAGCACCCAATCCCGTCAGTCGCCTCTTACGACAATCATAGTTGCTGAAGACCTATTCTACCCCGGGACCTTCACGGGTCTTGTCTCAAGTATGGGTTTCTGAAGACCTATTCTATCCTGGATCTTCAAGGTAAATTTCAGTTAGACCATTAAGCTCTATGCGGGAGGAAATCGCAAAGAAACAACACTTATGACGCAAACAAAGAAACATTACTGATGGCGAATCTCTAATTTGGACACAAGATCATAGGTTTATGTGGCATCTAAGGGAGGCAACTCCCTTTATAAAACTATGATGGTATTATTCTCATACTTGCTCCCACGACAGGGTCGAGAAAGGGAAGACTCCGTTGCAGCCCCGTTGCAAATATCACCCCATCTAAGTCCGAGACTGTTGACCCATCATCGAACTCCGCATGGCTGGTCCCAAGTCTCGCGAGATTTCCAGCGATCCTAACTTTCCCACAGACAATCCTCATTTGAATTTCATCACTGATCATGACCGCGCCACGAGGGACAGGTATCCCTGAGTACAGTTTGTATTTAACATGATCAAGTCTTGCGTTTGCTTTACTAACGATTGCCTTGCTGGAAATAGATTCCGAAAGTGGAATCATCGTGAAAATTCGCCTCAGCATGAAATCCAGGGGAACACCACCCCCTTGACAACGATTGAGTATCCATGTCCCTTTCCCAACAGATAAATATACCTGTGAAACAGATGGGAAAATAACGTCATGAAACATGGATGATAATGGTGACAAAGCAGGCAGAATGGTAAGACTCAAACATGGTCAAAAATACAACAGACACGAAGGCAAGTAAGCAAACAAGCCAGAATACATTTTCTCAATGGAATCTTTTCCACCGGTCTGCCACTCGGGATCTGCCGTGTTTACAACGCTGCATGATCAGGGGACCTTTTTAATTACTCAGTTCGAGAGAGAGAAGCATCTCGAGCAGTAAAACTGAGACTTATATCTCGAAAACGAAAGTGAATCCGCAGTTCGGGCAGCCGATAAAAAAAACGATTTCGTGTACTGTTTGTTTTTTTCGCAGAGACCCATCACAGAAACGCGGAAAAGGGCTTCATATGGGAAAAATATTGTGTTTGAGTCCGACCGAAATCCCAAAAACTATTAAATACCAGACAATAAATGTTCGGGATTTATGCAAATTTTGAATAATGATCTATTTATGCACTGACACATTGATAAAATATCAATCGTAAAAATACCAATATCCCTAACTGATTTTGTCCAGTATTTAATGTGTAGCCAATTTCAGTGATTATTTTTGCTTGAACACGGTCAAACGCGGCTAATACCATACACACTCACTGAACCGAGGCGATAAAGGTTAGACTGTGGCGAACCTGAACGGTCTGTGGGGATTGGTTCATCTGAGCTACCGAACTGGACTGACAGACCTTCAAAACCATGCTTTGTTAAGAAACACCTTGTCATTTATTGGGCGTTAACATTAGAGGATAAGAGTCACAAAACGTACTTGCTTAGCGTATCTGCTGACGTCCGTGGCTACATCTCCGGCCGAGTGAGCATTACCTGCAAACAGATGGAACTTAATGAGGGAAATAATGTTTCGTTCATGGTCTGTACAAAACAGCTGGGGGAAAGGGTGGACGGGGGTTGGCGTGGGGCGTTGTTGACAGAGTGTTAGTAGTAATAGTGGTGTGTTGGTATTGCATCTGCTGTGGGATCATCATCATCATACTCATCGTCGTCATCATTATCATCATCATCAATACCATCAGCAGCATCATTATCACCACCACCACCATCATCATCATCATCACCACAACCACCACCACCATCATCATCATCACAATCACCACCATCATCATCATCATCATCATCATCATCATCATCACCACCACCATCATTACCATCATCTGAAAATGGTAAAAGTCAATACCTTCCACGCTGTAATAGTCACCGCGGCTCTCTTTAACTAACATCCTTAATATATTCATATGTTCAAAAGGAAAATAATAATAAGCACAATTCGAACCCAATACGTTTGTGCCTTCTTTTGTTAGGTTATTACGACAAGAGAACAACGAGATGAGGGTGTAGGTGGGTCATGGGACATGTATTCGTTGGGTCTCAAGCCGCATGTAAACATGAACACCGCATTCAGACACAACCTCTCCTTGCGTTAGCCCCCGATGCACAGTGCAAGGCAGGGCTACAATAAGTGCCGTCTTTTAACGTCGTATTTTCATATAGCAGATGCAGCACCTGCGTAAGAGGAAGGAGACTAAAAGTAAAGATTTTAACCAATAACTGACCAACTACAAGTATCCTCTGGTTCCGATATTTGGACCCTGATTTGAATGTCTGAGAATGTTCCACAGTTCCTTTAAACTTCTCAACACCTTCGATCTTGGGAGTGTAAGCCTTTGAGTAAACACCAGTGCAGACTAACACCGCAGCGAATGTGCTCCACTTCCGGTCGCCATTTACCTCCGTTTCAATGTCCCAACTTCCGGTTGTTTCATAATTGCTGCTTCTGGTTATATTATGCACCTTTGTATTGAACTGAATGTACTTCTCAAGCCCAAAATTTTCCGCATAGTTTTTGAGGTACTGATACATATCTTGTCCTGTTGGGTATGGGGGAGCATCATCGGGAAACGGGAAGTCACTAAAGCAGGTAATTCCCTTGTTGGTGTTGAGTATTAGTGAATCGTACGCCCTTGCACCCTGACCTGGCCTGAACTCATCTGTGGCGTAGAATGTTCCCCCTGCAACAGAGGGTGAGTGAGTGAGTTTAGTTCTACAACGCTTTAGGCATAGTCTAGCAATATCACCGCTGGGGACACAAGAAATTAGCTTTACACATTGTACCCATGTGGGGAATTGAGCCAAGGTCGTTAGCTTGACGAGCGAACAACTATACCAGTTTCTGACGTATGGGTTATACAAGCTTGACGTTTGAGTTTCAAACTTTAAAACCTCCAGTAGGCCCAGTTGGACATAAACAGACTGTCTATATGACAACACGGGACCGCTCTGGAATCCGCCCAAACCTGTTAAAGTAGATTGTTACACGCCTACTTTGGCGAGTTGTTACACGCAGCAAATTCAAAGCGACAGAATGTTCTACCAACCAATATCATCATGCTGTTCAAAACAAACAGGCTCTAGTCCTTCTTCCAAACAGGACTTCACAGACGCCAGACCTGCAACTCCAGAACCGATCACAGCCACACGTATGCCCGCCATGTCGGGTCCCCTGTTCCTCCTGGACACGCTCTCCTCCTCGATTCGCTATGCCACCTGCAAAGAAATACAGAATTCTAGACCATCCTGTTTTGTGTAGAATGAAGCAATTTTATCTGATGATCTTATAATAAATATAAATTAGTTAAAACCCTTTAACAAACAAAAAAAAATCAAACGGGTTATTTGAACCCATCTTTGGGCCAACAAAGGGGCATAACAGGAACCTTTCGTGAAGTCAACAAGCGATAACTGGAACGCCCCCTTAAGGTAACAAGGAACATTTGTGGAACATCCATTCCTTAAGGTTCCTAAAGGCAGAAAGAGACAAAACTACCGGATTCCTTCCTTACGTCAACAAGGGAGAGTACTTGAATCCTTCCTACCAACAAAATTTTAACTGAAACCCTTCCTCAACCCAACGCGGACATAAGTTGAGCCCTTCCTTCACCCAAGACATAAAGGGATAACTGTTTGAGTTGTAATGGACCAACAACTTGACAGCTCCTCTGAATGACGACTGATTGAAACCACTACTGTGGATGGGGAGTAAATAAACAAACAACAGACTTGTTGCGTCTTTGAGTGATGACTAAATTTTTCTACACGCCCCTCGTCCTGTAATTCAGTTTAGATGGTCTGTACATACCTCCCTTGCCTTGTCCATCAGTTAGTGATCAGCTCATTCACGCAGACACCGCACTGAGTTCTGTATATTAGTCTTGACCCCAATACCAATTATCTTAACTATTTTTATTATCATTGGCTTAGGAATGTTGGCTTAGCAACGATTTGCAAAGATATTCGATGGCGGTGTGTTGCAAATGTGCGATGACGGGTCGAGGACGGTGATACCTATCTTGGTCATCCACGACTATCGTACGACTGGCAAGAGGATGGTAATCAAAAAGTGGCACGACGGCGGTATCAGAGCTTCCTAATGATAACGCTGTCCGTTCACTAGCTTTGAATGTCTTAGGTACCGTAATCACATACACTTCCAAGTTACAAGAAAGCAACCCCATAACTCAGAACCACCAAACGATAATCACCTGGTGATATACCTAGATACAACGTTTCCAAACGCGAAAACGAACGTTGGTAACGTATAGATGACAGATTTTATCACACCACTGAACCCAAATAATATCCTCAAGTTGCGGTATTCTCGGGCTCTGCTCCTGTCAGTGACGATCCTTGACTGAAGGACGTCAGATCGAGACGCCGTTCTCTCAGGCCTGCAGCCCTCAGCCTCCATCGGGTGGAGTTCAACTCCCTCAGTCCTTAGGCATGGGTCAAGGTTGCATCTCGCCAGATCGCGGTCGATCCTTTACCAGTCATCACCAGTGATGGTGTTTATGTCATGTGATCGGAACATTAGTACTAACGCAGACAGACCAGTCATGACATTTCAGTCATGCTATAAATGTAAAGTGGTCGGAACATTCGTAGGTACGCATATAACGTTCCTTCAGTCATGGTAGTTGCGTTACATGGGACGAATAATGATAATTACGCACAGGTGCCGCTTTGCAGCCATAACATACCCGGAAAGTGGTGGGAACATTCATAGTTACGCACATGCACCTACTTTCAATTAGTAATTATGTTACGTGGTCGTAACATATGTGAACACTAGTAATTACGCATATGTGCAGCTTTTCACTCATGCTATTTATTACGTTTATTCGGAATATTCGGAGTTACACTGTTTGCCATTGTGGGTATAAATGTCCTGGTCGGTTCTTTCGTACTTACGCTGATTATGCAAAGGTCATATTAATTCGTATAATGACATAGGCACATCATCGCACTCAAGACATATTTCAGTAATAAGTGAACATTCCTCGTCACGCAGGTAGCTTTTCCAAAGTAATCAGTTCTTTGCAATTCACTGTTGTGGAAAAAAACAGCATAGGGGAAAATATCTGCAGAAACAAACACATTCAATTTTCATAAACACGATAAACATTACCTGTACTCCACTGCCTCCAGCCCAGCTCCGCGCGTCCTTTAGATATGATTATGGTACATCTTCAGTCAGTATTTAGATAATAAATGAATGAATCTACTTAATCTGCCTGATTACAATCTCTCTCTCTCTCTCTCTCTCTCTCTCTCTCTCTCTCTCTCTCTCTCTCTCTCTCTCTCTCTCTCTCTCTCTCTCTCTCTCTCTCTCTCTCTCTCTCTCTCTCTCTCTCTCTCTCTCTCTCTCTCTCTCTCTCCTAACGATGTATAAATAAATTACCACCACCAGCCTAGCCATAACTTATGAACGTTCCCTAAGAATAGTTTTGGGGGATCTGATCACCGACATGTTTTGCTCACGTGAGTCCGTATCGTACTTACCACGAAATCTGGGGACACCTGACTCATGAGCGTGTGATCAAATTCCGTCTCGGCCTACCAAATAGCGCAGTCCGAATCATCAACAGCGGACTCTCACAAATCTGAGTTTACCTACATAAATGTAACGATCTTAGCGACATTCGTTGACAGATATTCTATCATGTGAAAAAAATTTTACACGGGAACACTTATCCATAACAACACACTCACCACGCCCATTGACTCGATGAACAGACCGGATGCGTGATAGATTTAGTCCAAGGGAAGTAACGCGTGTCTAACAGTTGCTGTCTCACAATTTGGTTGTTGGGTTTGCAATGCTGGTTCGATTCTTAATTTCATTTTTATCCAGAATTATTTTTCGACTTTAACACTGGAAATGGCTAAAATACAGTGTTCCCAAAATGATTATACTGCTGATGTTAGGTATTATTGGTAGAATTGTGAACTCGAGGGATATGAATATAAACTAAACCGCATCGAACAGATACAATAGGAAGCGGACATAAAAGAACTACTAACTTATTAATATCTTCTTTTTGTGTGAGTACTTGGGGGAGCGTTTCCCTGGATGAGTTAATAATAGCTGCCAATATTACAGTTATATGGCAGAGGTATATAAATAATTGAGTTTGGACCAGACAATCCAGTGATCATTTACATGACATTAATCGATGCAACTGGGATACAATGGCGTGTCAAGCAAGTCAGCAGCCTGATCACCCAATCCGATTTGACGCTTCTTACGAGAAGCATGGGTTACTGAAGACCAATTCAGTTTTGGGTCTTCACGGGTCCACTTTTGTCACTTTTCATCATCGATCAATCCGATTTGACGCTTCTTACGAGAAGCATGGGTTACTGAAGACCAATTCAGTTTTGGGTCTTCACGGGTCCACTTTTGTCACCTTTCATCATCGATCATTTTAAAACACGAAAAGCCCATGCATATCCCAATGCCGTTAAAAATAATGAATACAGTGCCCATAATAGTATTTTTTCAGTATATTAACCACTGGTTGACTGTCAGTTCCATTTTACAGTTGATACACTGCCTTAAATGCCCCAGTCCTTAGCGAGTGAGTTGGGTTCTGTGCTGCTTTTAGCAATATTCCAGCAATAAACACGGCGGGTTGCACCAGATATGGGTTTCACACGTTGTACCCATGTGGGGAATCGAACACGGATTTTGGTCGTGACGAGCGGACCCTTTACCCATAAGGCTACCAATCCGCCCCTAACATTTGAAAGTCAACAACAACAAACAGTCTTTAAAGGGTTGAAAAACAAAATTGCTCCATGTGCCGGATTTGATGGAACGTGATATCATGTATAATCGAAAAACAACGTTTTGTATCTACACGACAGAGCATCAACAAGCAAATCGCAGGTCTGCGCATATTTATTTCCATTGAAACGTTCACCTCTTCACATGCGAACGCTCGTTGCTTCACCCGTGTGAAATCCAAACACCAGTTTTCACAAACCGTTCTTTCATAATGGCCTTTTTAACTGGCCATTCAATCTTAATTCAATGAAAAGAAAAGGAAAGCAGATTACAGTGCTGTTTGTACGGCCAGGCGACATGATGTTTATCAGACTTTGTACGACGGTGAAAGACATTTTCTTTGCATGCGATATGGGCGAGAAGTGGAGCGGCGCACCAGGTTAGGGTGACCGGCCTGATTAAATGACGTAATTTGTCCCGTTATATAAACAGGCGTGTCAGTGTGAAGTTATTCTGTCTTTGATGGATGTGAAATAATACAGTACAACACTTAAAGAGACACTTTTACTTTCAAGAGAATCATAAGTTGTTTTAACTCGACTAACTTAACACAAATCTTGCATTCTCAGTGAACACGTCAAACACTAGGCTACCCCACCGCCCGCAGCAAATATAGAAATAGCAGGATTGGTAGGTAAGTGATGTCGTCAGTTATAAACATGGCAGTGGTAGTAGTAGTAGTAGTAGTAGCAATAGTAGTAGTAGTGGTAGTAGTACAGTAGTAGTGGCAGCAGTAGCAGTAGTAGTAGTGGCAGTGGCAGTAGCAGTAGTAGTAGTGGTGGTAGTAGTAGTAATAGTATAGTAGTAGTAGTAGTAGTAGTAGTGTCAGCAGCAGCAGTAGTGGTAGTAGCAGTAGTAGTATAGTAGTAGCGGCAGTAGTAGTAGTAGTAGTAGTAGCAGCAGTTGTGAAAGTAGTAACAGTAGTTGAAGGAGGAGGAGGAGGGACAGCAGCAGCAGCAGCAGTAGTAGTAGCAGTTGTGAAAGTAGTAGTGGTAGTAGTAGTAGGAGGAGGAGGAGGAGCAGCAGCAGCAGCAGTAGTAGTAGTAGTTGTAGTAGCAGCAGTTGTGAAAGTAGTTAGTAGTGGTAGTAGCAGCAGTTGTGAAAGTAGTAGTAGTGGTAGTAGTAGGAGGAGGAGGAGGAGCAGTAGTAGTTGTAGTAGCAGCAGTTGTGAAAGTAGTAGTAGTGGTAGTAATAGTAGTAGGAGGAGGAGGAGCAGCAGTAGTAGTAGTAGTAGTTGCAGTAGCAGCAGTTGTGAAAGTAGTAGTAGTGGTAGTAGTAGGAGGAGGAGGAGGAGCAGTAGTAGTAGTAGTAGTTGTAGTAGCAGCAGTTGTGAAAATAGTAGTAGTGGTAGAAATAGTAGTAGGAGGAGGAGGAGCAGCAGTAGTAGTAGTAGTTGTAGTAGCAGCAGTTGTGAAAGTAGTAGTAGTGGTAGTAGTAGGAGGAGGAGGAGCAGCAGCAGCAGTAGTAGTAGTAGTTGTAGTAGCAGCAGTGTGAAAGTAAGTAGTAGTAGTGGTAGTGTAGTAGTAGGAGGAGGAGCAGCAGCAGCAGTAGTAGTAGTTAGTTAGTAGAAAGCAGTTGTGAAAGTAGTAGTAGTAGTGGTAGTAGTAGTAGGAGGAGGAGGAGCAGTAGTAGTAGTAGTTGTTGTAGTAGCAGCAGTTGTGAAAGTTAGTAGTAGTGGTAGTAGTAGTGAGGAAGAGGAGCAGCAGCAGTAGTAGTAGTAGTTGTATTAGCAGCAGTTGTGAAAGTAGTAGTAGTGGTAGTAGTAGGAGGAGGAGGAGCAGCAGCAGCAGTAGTAGTAGTTGTAGTAGCAGCAGTTGTGAAAGTAGTAGTAGTGGTGGTAGTAGTAGGAGGAGGAGGAGGAGCAGTTAGTAGTAGTAGTTGTAGTAGCAGCAGTTGTGAAAGTAGTAAGTAGTGGTGGTAGTAGTAGGAGGAGGAGGAGGAGCAGTAGTAGTAGTAGTTGTAGTAGCAGCAGTTGTGAAAGTAGTAGTAGTGGTAGTAGTAGGAGGAGGAGGGAGCAGCAGCAGCAGCAGTAGTAGTAGAGCAGCAGCAGTAGTAGTAGTTGTAGTAGCAGCAGTTGTGAAAGTAGTAGTAGTAGTGGTAGTAGTAGGAGGAGGAGGAGCAGCAGCAGTAGTAGTAGTAGTTGTAGTAGCAGCAGTTGTGAAAGTAGTAGTAGTGGTAGTAGTAGGAGGAGGAGGAGCAGCAGCAGCAGTAGTAGTAGTTGTAGTAGCAGCAGTTGTGAAAGTAGTAGTAGTAGTGGTAGTAGTAGGAGGAGGAGGAGCAGCAGCAGTAGTAGTAGTAGTTGTAGTAGCAGCAGTTGTGAAAGTAGTAGTAGTGGTAGTAGTAGGAGGAGGAGGAGCAGCAGCAGCAGCAGTAGTAGTAGTTGTAGTAGCAGCAGTTGTGAAAGTAGTAGTAGTAGTGGTAGTAGTAGGAGGAGGAGGAGCAGCAGCAGTAGTAGTAGTAGTTGTAGTAGCAGCAGTTGTGAAAGTAGTAGTAGTGGTGGTAGTAGTAGGAGGAGGAGGAGCAGCAGCAGTAGTAGTAGTAGTTGTAGTAGCAGCAGTTGTGAAAGTAGTAGTAGTAGTGGTAGTAGTAGGAGGAGGAGGAGCAGCAGCAGCAGCAGCAGTAGTAGTAGTAGTTGTAGTAGCAGCAGTTGTGAAAGTAGTAGTAGTGGTAGTAGGAGGAGGAGGAGGAGGAGCAGCAGTAGTAGTAGTAGTAGTTGTAGTAGCAGCAGTTGTGAAAGTAGTAGTGGTGGTGGTAGTAGTAGGAGGAGGAGGAGCAGCAGTAGTAGTAGTAGTAGTAGTGGTAGTAGTAGTAGGAGGAGGATCAGCAGTAGTAGTAGTAGTTGTAGTAGCAGCAGTTGTGAAAGTAGTAGTAGTGGTGGTAGTAGTAGGAGGAGGAGGAGCAGCAGTAGTAGAGTAGTAGTAGTGGTAGTAGTAGGAGGAGGAGGAGCAGCAGCAGCAGCAGTAGTAGTAGTAGTTGTAGTAGCAGCAGTTGTGAAAGTAGTAGTAGTGGTAGTAGTAGTAGGAGGAGGAGGAGCAGCAGTAGTAGTAGTAGTAGTAGTAGTAGGAGGAGGAGGATCAGCAGTAGTAGTAGTAGTTGTAGTAGCAGCAGTTGTGAAAGTAGTAGTAGTGGTGGTAGTAGTAGGAGGAGGAGGAGCAGCAGTAGTAGAGTAGTAGTAGTGGTAGTAGTAGGAGGAGGAGGAGCAGCAGCAGCAGCAGTAGTAGTAGTAGTTGTAGTAGCAGCAGTTGTGAAAGTTGTAGTAGTGGTAGTAGTAGTAGGAGGAGGAGGAGGAGCAGCAGTAGTAGTAGTAGTAGTTGTAGTAGCAGCAGTTGTGAAAGTAGTAGTAGTGGTGGTAGTAGTAGGAGGAGGAGGAGCAGCAGTAGTAGTAGTAGTTGTAGTAGCAGCAGTTGTGAAAGTAGTAGTAGTGGTAGTAGTAGGAGGAGGAGGAGCAGCAGCAGTAGCAGTAGTAGTTGTAGTAGCAGCAGTTGTGAAAGTAGTAGTAGTGGTAGTAGTAGGAGGAGGAGGAGCAGCAGCAGCAGTAGTAGTAGTTGTAGTAGCAGCAGTTGTGAAAGTAGTAGTAGTAGTGGTAGTAGTAGTAGGAGGAGGAGCAGCAGCAGTAGTAGTAGTAGTTGTAGTAGCAGCAGTTGTGAAAGTAGTAGTAGTGGTAGTAGTAGGAGGAGGAGGAGGAGCAGCAGTAGTAGTAGTAGTTGTAGTAGCAGCAGTTGTGAAAGTAGTAGTAGTGGTAGTAGTAGGAGGAGGAGGAGCAGCAGCAGCAGTAGTAGTAGTTGTAGTAGCAGCAGTTGTGAAAGTAGTAGTAGTAGTGGTAGTAGTAGGAGGAGGAGCAGCAGCAGCAGCAGTAGTAGTAGTTGTAGTAGCAGCAGTTGTGAAAGTAGTAGTAGTAGTAGTAGTAGGAGGAGGAGGAGGAGCAGCAGCGGCAGTAGTAGTAGTTGTAGTAGCAGCAGTTGTGAAAGTAGTAGTAGTGGTGGTAGTAGTAGGAGGAGGAGGAGCAGCAGTAGTAGTAGTAGTAGTTGTAGTAGCAGCAGTTGTGAAAGTAGTAGTAGTAGTGGTAGTAGTAGTAGGAGGAGGAGGAGCAGCAGCAGCAGTAGTAGTAGTTGTAGTAGCAGCAGTTGTGAAAGTAGTAGTAGTGGTAGTAGTAGTAGGGAGGAGGAGGAGCAGTAGTAGTAGTAGTTGTAGTAGCAGCAGTTGTGAAAGTAGTAGTAGTGGTAGTAGGAGGAGGAGGAGGAGGAGGAGGAGCAGCAGCAGCAGCGGCAGTAGTAGTAGTTGTAGTAGCAGCAGTTGTGAAAGTAGTAGTAGTGGTAGTAGTAGTAGGAGGAGGAGGAGCAGTAGTAGTAGTAGTTGTAGTAGCAGCAGTTGTGAAAGTAGTAGTAGTGGTAGTAGTAGTAGGAGGAAAAGGAGGAGCAGCAGCAGCAGTAGTAGTAGTTGTAGTAGCAGCAGTTGTGAAAGTAGTAGTAGTGGTAGTAGTAGTAGGAGGAGGAGGAGGAGCAGCAGCAGCAGCGGCAGTAGTAGTAGTTGTAGTAGCAGCAGTTGTGAAAGTAGTAGTAGTGGTAGTAGTAGTAGGAGGAGGAGGAGCAGTAGTAGTAGTAGTTGTAGTAGCAGCAGTTGTGAAAGTAGTAGTAGTGGTAGTAGTAGTAGGAGGAGGAGGAGGAGCAGCAGCGGCAGCGGCAGTAGTAGTAGTTGTAGTAGCAGCAGTTGTGAAAGTAGTAGTAGTGGTAGTAGTAGTAGTAGGAGGAGGAGGAGCAGCAGCAGCAGCGGCAGTAGTAGTAGTTGTAGTAGCAGCAGTTGTGAAAGTAGTAGTAGTGGTAGTAGTAGGAGGAGGAGCAGTAGTAGTAGTAGTTGTAGTAGCAGCAGTTGTGAAAGTAGTAGTAGTGGTAGTAGTAGTAGTAGGAGGAGGAGGAGCAGCAGCAGCAGTAGTAGTAGTTGTAGTAGCAGCAGTTGTGAAAGTAGTAGTAGTGGTAGTAGTAGTAGGAGGAGGAGGAGCAGTAGTAGTAGTAGTTGTAGTAGCAGCAGTTGTGAAAGTAGTAGTAGTGGTAGTAGTAGTAGTAGAAGGAGGAGGAGCAGCAGCAGCAGCGGCAGTAGTAGTAGTTGTAGTAGCAGCAGTTGTGAAAGTAGTAGTAGTGGTAGTAGTAGTAGTAGGAGGAGGAGGAGCAGCAGCAGCAGCGGCAGTAGTAGTAGTTGTAGTAGCAGCAGTTGTGAAAGTAGTAGTAGTGGTAGTAGTAGTAGGAGGAGGAGGAGCAGTAGTAGTAGTAGTTGTAGTAGCAGCAGTTGTGAAAGTAGTAGTAGTGGTAGTAGTAGTAGTAGGAGGAGGAGGAGCAGCAGCAGCAGCGGCAGTAGTAGTAGTTGTAGTAGCAGCAGTTGTGAAAGTAGTAGTAGTGGTAGTAGTAGTAGGAGGAGGAGGAGGAGCAGCAGCAGCAGCGGCAGTAGTAGTAGTTGTAGTAGCAGCAGTTGTGAAAGTAGTAGTAGTGGTAGTAGTAGTAGTAGGAGGAGGAGGAGCAGCAGCAGCAGCGGCAGTAGTAGTAGTTGTAGTAGCAGCAGTTGTGAAAGTAGTAGTAGTGGTAGTAGTAGTAGGAGGAGGAGGAGCAGTAGTAGTAGTAGTTGTAGTAGCAGCAGTTGTGAAAGTAGTAGTAGTGGTAGTAGTAGTAGTAGGAGGAGGAGGAGCAGCAGCAGCAGCGGGAGTAGTAGTAGTTGTAGTAGCAGCAGTTGTGAAAGTAGTAGTAGTGGTAGGAGGAGGAGGAGGAGGAGGAGGAGCAGCAGCAGCAGCGGCAGTAGTAGTAGTTGTAGTAGCAGCAGTTGTGAAAGTAGTAGTAGTGGTAGTAGGAGGAGGAGGAGGAGGAGGAGGAGGAGCAGCAGCAGCAGCGGCAGTAGTAGTAGTTGTAGTAGCAGCAGTTGTGAAAGTAGTAGTAGTGGTAGTAGTAGTAGTAGGAGGAGGAGGAGCAGCAGCAGCAGCGGCAGTAGTAGTAGTTGTAGTAGCAGCAGTTGTGAAAGTAGTAGTAGTGGTAGTAGTAGGAGGAGGAGGAGGAGGAGCAGCAGCAGCAGCGGCAGTAGTAGTAGTTGTAGTAGCAGCAGTTGTGAAAGTAGTAGTAGTGGTAGTAGTAGTAGTAGGAGGAGGAGGAGCAGCAGCAGCAGCGGCAGTAGTAGTAGTTGTAGTAGCAGCAGTTGTGAAAGTAGTAGTAGTGGTAGTAGTAGTAGGAGGAGGAGGAGCAGTAGTAGTAGTAGTTGTAGTAGCAGTAGTTGTGAAAGTAGTAGTAGTGGTAGTAGTAGTAGTAGGAGGAGGAGGAGCAGCAGCAGCAGCGGCAGTAGTAGTAGTTGTAGTAGCAGCAGTTGTGAAAGTAGTAGTAGTGGTAGTAGTAGTAGGAGGAGGAGGAGCAGTAGTAGTAGTAGTTGTAGTAGTGGTAGTAGCAGCAGTTGTGAAAGTAGTAGTAGTGGTAGGAGGAGGAGGAGGAGGAGGAGGAGCAGCAGCAGCAGCGGCAGTAGTAGTAGTTGTAGTAGCAGCAGTTGTGAAAGTAGTAGTAGTGGTAGGAGGAGGAGGAGGAGGAGGAGGAGCAGCAGCAGCAGCGGCAGTAGTAGTAGTTGTAGTAGCAGCAGTTGTGAAAGTAGTAGTAGTGGTAGTAGGAGGAGGAGGAGGAGGAGGAGGAGGAGCAGCAGCAGCAGCGGCAGTAGTAGTAGTTGTAGTAGCAGCAGTTGTGAAAGTAGTAGTAGTGGTAGTAGGAGGAGGAGGAGGAGGAGGAGGAGGAGCAGCAGCAGCAGCGGCAGTAGTAGTAGTTGTAGTAGCAGCAGTTGTGAAAGTAGTAGTAGTGGTAGTAGTAGTAGGAGGAGGAGGAGGAGCAGCAGCAGCAGCGGCAGTAGTAGTAGTTGTAGTAGCAGCAGTTGTGAAAGTAGTAGTAGTGGTAGTAGGAGGAGGAGGAGGAGGAGGAGCAGCAGCAGCAGATGTATTGTAATTACATATCCTTTGAACATGCATGTGAAGATATTTGGACGGTTCGGAGAAAACGGATATTTACACTTTTCTTTCAGCAATTATCATTTAAACTATTAATTACTACCGTATAGAACTGTTCAAGTCTATGCTAGAAACAACAACATGCAACTTCTGGAAGTTTATACTAAAAGACATACATAGTCCATACTATCACTGGTGTGTATCCTGCTTATATTGTAGCATAAATATATCCTGTGTTTACAAAGTGTCAAAGTATATGCCAGCTGTACCACTGCAGATACGTGCCCTACACTAACGGGGGTGCACATCCCGCATCAGCTGATACAATGTAACTATGTATCTTGTAATGACACATTGTGATTGATATCCTGGTGGTCCGGCGTTTGCTTTTAACTCACATGTAATGACATGGAGCCATATCAAACACTCAAGTATGTCCAGCGAACCTGCACAATGAAGACAACATTCTCTTTCTCAACAAACAAATCTGAATGTTTTTCTTTTCAAGTTGTGGCTGATGGTTCATGTTCCATATAAGGTCACTAAGTGCACGGCGCTTGGTAACAACCATATTATTACCTGAAGGATAATACACCGGGTTCTATACGCCTGTCTTATTACCCGCAACTATTGACCCGTTAACTGCAGGTAATGCTGGGCTACACACATAATTAGTTCTAAAAATAGATGTATGAACAGCAAAAGAAAATGAAAATCTCTGAAAGTAAGTGTTCACGTTTGTGTCTTCTATTTAAAAAATTGACAAAAAGTTGTGTTTCTTTGCTGTTCAGTATACATACAGTATTGCCACATGTGACGAGCTGCCTCGGTACAGTCAATGCAATCACTTCTACCTTGTCTTGTATATGTGTGTGGTTGAACGAACAGCAGAAATTAAACTTGAACCACACTTTGTACCATACAGTGCAAGGAACACTACACCGTATCCACTTGACAAAACTAAAACTAAGTGATCACAGACTAAACACTGAACTGGGTAGAAGAACAAGATCACCTACACCTTTGGAAGACCATCTCTGTGAAATAGCGAAAGAATAATGTAGCTGAAAACCAGCTCCATTTTCTGTCGAAATGTAATATATACATGAATTCCGATATACGGTCAGTTTTATGGCAAAGGCACGCTCTCTTAAACCTCTGTCAAGCTTGATGACTCCTGTCGACCAGACCATTTTAATTATGGAATGTTTCTACCTGGTATATCAATTAGCAATCAGCTGCTTCAGTGATACTTACGTTTAAAAGAAGAAAATTATCATAACGTCGAACGATATCACACCACCTACCTTTTCTTTAAGTTATACTACGTGTGTATAGAGAAACATTTTATCTATGCAATATTTTATGGATTTTATGTGCCTTGTAGGCCTGAAAAGGCCTGGCAGTTGTTTCATCTAAGTGTCCTAGAGGATGAAGAACAATGCTTTTATTGCTTTCAAATCCTTACCAAGCACACATAAATGTATACAAATAGAATCAGATGCAATAGAATTAATTTGCTACCATATATACAACGTCAAACAAACCTAGGAGTTCCCCAAACTATCATTGGTCATTATACGCATTTCTACTGCCAGGTATATGTATTGTTACTATGTATCTCGTCTATGTACTTTACAGAATATTGTCACTGATTCTACATGGAACGTTTGGTTTGCGCGATAAAATATCTTGTATCTTGAATCTTCATTCGACTGAATCGGTTATAGAAGACCTTAAAAGCCTTCTTGTTGATCCGTTATTCTCGTTGAGGGCTCGACGTTTGTTTTCGTCATCTTGGAAGCTGGATATTTAAACTCTTTGGGTGAGTTTGGTGGAGATGGTTGATAGATTTAGCAATGTTGAATCTTGCTGTGAAGGATGCGGTAACTGCATCAGCAGATAGCGAGCAGGCTGGGCATCTACTGACTACCGAATCCTGTCTCCAGAGATTAGAAATGAGGAATGTGTGCTGGAATATTAACCGTTTTCCGACTTCTCTGAGACATACATTCCAAGAGAATTATGCGTCTTGGTGTTGTAATTCATCTTATTTGTTAACTTTGTATTGTTGTTTAACATCGCAATACGATGACACCTGTCAACCAATTTAGCATGTCTGACCACCTCTGAAGATTCTGGGATCTTCTCGTCTACGAGCATGGTTTTCTGAAGATCAGTCAAGGATCTTCACGGTTAAACACCTGAACGAGACTAACATCTAGCCTCTGCAATGAACATATTTTAAAATAAAAAAAATAACAAAAACAAAAAACAAAAAACGTTCCTAAACTGTAATCATAAAATATGATAAAGTTAAGCCCAGAAACTTTTTAAAAATCTTCATTTCCGTGGAATTCTATACTTGCCTCATAACCTTTCATTGGTTTTCTTGGATATATATGTTTCAGGGTCTGTATGACAAACTATACCTTCGCGACAAGTCACAGTTTATCTATTAGATGAATACTTATCGTCCCTGATGGCACGATACCTGCAGTCGCAACGTTTTAAGTTCAGTGAAATCGAAACAACGATTAGTGAATGACGTCAGTGTTTGACGTCACCACTCTACTTCTGCGTTACCACAGCAGATGTTACAGTATTGACTTAAAGATATATCATCGGAAATATCGTCAGTAAGAAGACTTAGTTTTGATTATCGATATGAAAACTATAATATCAGTAATGTCGTGCATAAACTATTGCAATGGTCCAGGACACAAAGATAAGCCTTTATTCGTGGCTTACTTCTAAATTATTGCAAGGACTCTGTTCTGACAGCAATCCATGAAAGTCATCACTCATCACTTCTCTCAGACGCTTTCTTATCAGGGTTACATCTCCGTTATATATCGATAATCGATCGATAGTTAGTTAGAGATGACCGATCTCTGTCATCTGTATCGATATCCAGTCGAATCCAAAGTTGAACAGCTTTTTATTGTGTGTGTCACCTGGCGTCGTAATCGTTTACAGTTGGAAGCTCCTCCCCCCCCCCCCCCCCCTCAAAATACCACCTGGAAAACATCCTTCCCTCTGACCAATAAGTTTGTACGCATCGCTCACGTCACATCTAAATAAAACGTAGCCGTTTAAAATTTATCAAGCCCAAGAAAGTTCCACCTATCGGTGACTTGATCACCTCTACTTATCTTAACTGTAAATATAACCGATTTTCGACCCGATTTCCGGAAGCCCTATTCCTGTTATAACACACTGTCATGTATACAAAGACTAACCCGGTGTTTTGATGACTTGGTGGCGCTAGAATTAGCTGTTGCAATCCAGAAAATTAGCAAGATGGTGTCAGGCGTGTTATATCGAGGCAGTCGATTATATACATCTATGCGCGTTAAAACGAAGTACGCCGTGTTGCCCAGTTGATTGTGGGAGGCATGGAAGTTAGTCGGTAGTTGTGAAAAAGTTAGTCAAGTCAAAATCGGACTAAATACTGAATCACCAACAACGATGTCGCTGGACAGGAGGGAAGTGAGGAGGAGAAGGTCTTCTTCCTTCCGTCTCTCTTTCAGAAAGAAAAACAGTAAGTGATTATCAAGCATTACCTCAACGTTTCAGATAAGCGTATATTTTAGTTAGCCGATTTGCTGTTGGGACCGGCCAACATTCTACTTTATCAGTGCACTGTGGATATACTGTGGGACAGTTGTTCATAGCAATTGATATATATACGACTAATGACGGGTTATGCAATCAACAGCTTGCCGATTGCATGTCCATTTCACTAATTGTGCCGCTTTAGGTCACGACCGAGGAACGTATGACAGCATCGTATGTGCATATTATTTCTGTTCATGAATACCTAACACCCACCCCTATTGGTATGCAATAAAATTCTTTCAGATTTAAAATAAAATATGGGTGTGGATATGATTGCAGTTTGAACGCCTATTACAGGAAATGTGTCTAGTGTCCAAGAAATAGTGACTCAGCCACTTGACATGAAACTTTGAAAGCTTTGAAATGTGTCAATTACAATTGAGAGAGTTACGCATCAACTGATCTCATTATATTTCACGCCAGCTTAAACCTAGAAGAAAGGTAAATGTGGGATATTAAATGACAACATCGAGCGAAATTGTCATCAGCAGTGAAATGCACGCCTGGCTGTTCTAAAGACATGTCGATATCAACGATGTGTCATAGGGAGACGTCAATATGTGCAATAGACATGCTAAATAAACACGCACCACGTGGGTGGTGGGACAGCTGTTAAATGTGAGACGACTCAATAAGTATTGAATTTAAAGGTCGAAACGAAATGGTTGGATTTTAACACGAATTTATAGCAATGTTCACTGGGAAATCAGATTCGTGTTAACAGGTTTGAGAGTGAGCGAGTCAGGTTTTACACCGTTTTAAAAACATTGCTGCAATATCACGGCGGGAACACAAGAAATGGGATTCACAGATTTTGCCCATGGGGGAATCGTACCCGGGTCATAGGCATGACGAGCGAACGCTTCAACTACTGGACCCCCATCACCTCTAAACATGTGTTAGAGAGTGCCATCAAAACGCTCCATGTTGTCATATGTGGTTGGATGATGATGGAATGTATTTGTGCTCACATGTTAAAAAGAATAGGTCCTTAACAACCGGCCGTGTGGTGACAACACGATGATAATTTTATAGATATGCTGATGAGGAAGTTATGCCACGTGATATCTTTGAACATATAAAGATCACGACGATGATGACATGGGGACGTTTTATCAACGTGCCGAAAGTAATGGCGTGATGATGATGATGATGATGATGATGATGATGAAGAGTATGGTGATGAAAGAGATGATGATGACGAGGACGACTGTGATCGTTCTTAGGCACACTATGAGACATGGTGGCTGTTGTGGAAGTGATGATGATGATGATGATGATGATGATGATGATAAACTGATCCATGTCATGGTACAGTGATGACAGTGATGTATGAGCGTGATGGCGATCAGGACGACGATAATGATGATATTGCTGCTAAATGATGATCTCACCGGCGATGACGATGATAATAAACATGATAACGCACTCACGATATGAACGTGACTGTGATTAAGATATATACTGATGTTCACGAAGATGAAAGGCCTGTAACAGTTCCGCTACATACGCTGCTTATTCTACGTGGCTGACACAATAGTACATCAGCGACGGGATGTCTGAATTCAATTATATTTTGTCAGGTTCGAAAGGTTCACTGGAAGGCGTTGTCGACTTAGAAAGGAAATCAATTAACTGAAGGCACGATCGCGACCACCAGAGGGGGATGCATAAGTTAAATCAGTCGCGGTTTGATGTTCTTCTGACTGACACCCCTACCAGATCCCTAACCCTATACTATGCTAGAGAAATACAGTTGAGCCAGTTCTCACCCTTGTGTACCGGGTTAAAGCTGGCCCTTAGCAAACTTTTCTTGTGGTAAAGGCGACTTAATAGATATCCGCCCCGTTCCACAAAAAGATCGTTGCGCCAAGATGCTCGTAACTCCAATGCTGTAACATAGACTTAGACTGCCGTAGCGCTACAATCGATTTGAAGGGCCCTGGGCAAACTTGCACAAAACAATTTTAACGCTACAGTGATTGTAACTATCATTCTCCAAATCAGGCTTAAGATAGTTCTAGCACTAAGATCGCTTTGTGCATGTGGGCCCAGATTACAGAAACTGATGTGACATTTTGTAGAAGACAACTATGCAAAATCAGCTGTAAACCTTCTGTGACCCGTTCCACTAAACGATCGTAGAGCTACGATGCTCGTAACTCCCATTACTTTAACATAGACTTAAGACTGTCGTATCGCTATGATCACTGAGGAAGGATCTTGGTGGTCAGACTCTGTGACCTTGGTAAATTTGTTTTGTTTTGGGACGGTGCTCTCTATATTAGTCACTTGTTTTGTCCAGAATCTGTGGCACACAGGCAGTGGTATTTACTGGTTGGAGTACCACCGAGAAGAGCGTTGACAGAGAAAACACTCTACATCTGCTACTTCGATCTGGTTCTACTATGTCAGTCATATATACCACGTATACTGCTACTGCTACTGCTACTACTACTGTTGCTACTTATGGTTCTGCTGCTACTATACAACTGCTACTACCATAGTAATAGAACTCATACAACTATTATGACTACCGCCAACATCGCAGCTGCTACTACTGCCACCAACATCATGACTCTGCGACTGTGTCTACGGCTGTGTCTACGGCTGTGTGTACGACTGCGTCTACGACTGTGTCTACGACTGCGACCGATACTACGACTATGACGACTACAGCTGTTTTTACGGTTAACACTTATACAATCACTGCTGTTACTTGTTCTCTATAGACATACATTGTTCTGTACTTACTGCTGCTGATTCGTTAAATATATAGACACGAGTGCATGGTTGGTGTGTCATGACCACTTAACCGGTCACAACAAAAAGATGCTAATAACAAAAATCGTGTGAATTCATTCACAAATTCATTGCATCATTTCTTCCCGGGGAGACAGTTTTTAGATGAATGAGGAAAATACCTAAACTTGCTTCCTGAGTTTTCACTGCCTTGCTTTGCATCAGTATTATAACGCTTGTTATTCATCTCTGCGTCCATGGCAGTAGGAGTTCAGACCCTATGTTTAGCGCTAGTTGTATCCTGGTGAAGTGTGTCGGCGGATTTCCTTCATCACTGTTAGACGACCCTGACCACAGGTCGTCAGCCAGCGTGGAACCGACCCTTAACACTTGTGCTGCTGTACACTGAAGCACTGGGAACTGGAGCATGTGATGTTGTGTGTCTGATTGTTGATCAAGAGTTAAAAACAGATTGTTTTAAGATCCAATCTAGTGTTGGGGCAAATTTAATGTCGATAAAAGTACCCCGGGTTGTGGAAATTTGTTTGTGCTATCATTCTGAAGTACAATACGAGACACGGTGGCTGTTGCGGCGGTGGTGGTGGTGATGATAGTGGTGATGATGACGAACAGGTTGCATTTCTACAGGTTCCTTTCTACAACATTTTGAAACAAATTTAACAACGTAAACAAAAACAATATTTTTATTTCCGGGAAGGTCAAGCGAACTTTCCCGTCTTGTGTTGTGGCTACTGGGGCCGCCCACAGCGACTGAATCGGTCATTCATGCACTCGTCAAATATACACTCGTTCCTGGCTAAATAGTTATACCCACTGTAAAACGCTAATTTAGGACCCTACGTGTCCATCCTTGCTGCACATGAGTGTCTCTGACTAAATCCACTTAGGGCTCCTTCAGTGGGTCCGCTTAGTAAACACTTCTGTCGTTGAACGTTTACACTGACCAAACAGATGATCCACAGCCGTGGTCAGCCGATCGGTCAGTTGTCCATTTAGTTGACTTCCTTGTTTGGCGACTTTGATCTTGTTAAGCTGAACAAAAACAAATAGGAATACAAGTCTGACTTTATACAATCCCCAAAACTTTCCTTCCAGAAAATCAACACGCACCATTCTCATAGGACAGTTACTTTTGTTATTCGACGTGTAGGTTTCTTATTGTCTATTTACCTTTCTGTGGTAGTCACATTCCTTATGTTAAAGGTTACCTTCCTTACTGCGTGCTTACCTTTCGTATTGGGCATTTGCCATTGGACGTTTACCTTTCTTAATGGACGCATACCATTCTTGCTGGACGTTTACCTTTCTTACTGGACGTTTGCATTTCGTATTGGACTTTTTACCTTTCATATTAGACGTTTACCTTTCTTATTGGATGGATGCTTTAGTTACTGGACGTTTACCTCTCTGACTGGATGCGTGCCTTTCTTATTGAACATTGCCCTTCGTACTGTAATTTGCCTTTCTTATAAGACATACCTTTCTTGCTTGATGTTTACCTTTCTTCTTGGACGCACACCTTTTCCTACTGGACGGACACTTTTCTACATGGCCTCTTACCTGTCATACTGAGCGTTCGCCTATCTTATTAGATGATGCATTTCTTATTGAACATTTGACCTTCGTATCGGACATTTGCGTTTCCTATTGGACATTTACCTTTCTTATTGGACATGTACCGTTCATATTGGACGTTTACCAGTCACCTTTCTTGTACTTTTCCTTTCGTATTTGTCATTTGATTTACTAACAGGTCAGTTACCTTTTTTGTGGGGCAGTTGTCATTCTTATCTAACACTTTCACCTATCTCGTGGAAGGTTTACCTTCTTATGGTACATCATGCTTCCTTGTGGTACAACTGTCTTACTTTTGGGACAGTGGCCTTTCTCCTGCGACAATTACCTTCTAAACCACATATTTATTAGGACATTTAACATGTACAGCCATGAATATTGTAACACCTGATACCAAATTTTATTGTCCGTTTTATTCCGGACCTCGATAGTTTCAAAAAATAATTTTCTCTTTCTGTGACGACATACGTGTCTCATCACTGAGTTATTTGAAACCGTTTCCCTCTCGATCTAGATGCTGAAATATTACAACGGTTCTTGTAACTGGTCGCTTTGGCTTGGAGAAGTTTTATCTCATACATCATACATTTTAAAACAACAGTCTATGATGTGCTCGATACATGCTCAATTACCTGTCATTGATCATTATATAGAAAGTAATATCCGAATAACTGTCCATTCCTGAGAATAGCAGAGCCGAGGCATGTTAATTTTAAGAATGGGGGGTTATGAGGATATTACCCTATATAAGTTATATTCAAAGTATTGGGAATATTTCTGTCATCAAAATAAAATGTCAAAATGAAATATGTATTTGAAAATGGTACAATCGCTTCATTCCTGCAAAGTAATGGACAAAGCAGACAATGAAATGACGTCACAAATGTAATTTGCTGTAGCATGTAGGGCTGGGACGGGTACCCCGTATGCCATGGAGGGGTAGGTTATGAGCTGAGCAAGGGTACCCATCTCAATACCCGGACCCGTTGTGATCATGTGACCAATAGATTGAACAAAGTGACATGTTATTCTTTCATGATTAAAAGGCTGTATTGTATTTGAAGATGCAGATATGATTATAGCCACTTGTTTTGAATATAATAGTTAAGATATTTGAAAACACGAAATTCTAGCTTCCAGGCTGAAGAATATATTGCCATTCGTTACAAATGTTATGTCGGGAATTAACATAATGGGTGTCCGGGTAGGGTAGGGTAGGGTAGGGTAGGGTAGGGTAGGGTAGGGTAGGGTAGGGTAGGGTAGGGTAGGGTAGGGTAGGGTAGGGTAGGGTAGGGTAGGGTAGGGTAGGGTAGAAAAACTGGACTCGTCCCATCCCTAGTGGCGTGCAACGCGACAGACGCATACTCGCGAGCGTGTGCACACATCCTTAGTGAGTGAGTGAGTTTAGTTTTACGCCGCACTCAGCAATATTACATTTATATGGCGGCGGTCTGTAAATAATCGAATCTGGACCAGACAATCCAGTGATCAACAACATGAGCAACGATCTGCGCAACTGGGAACCGATGACATGTGTCAACCAAGTCAGCGAGCCTGACCACCCGATCCCGTTAGTCGCCTCTTACGACAAGCATAGTCGCCTTTCACGGCAAGCATGGATTGCTGAAGGCCTATTCTACTCCGGAACTTTCACGGGTCACACACATCCTTAAGATCGGTTAAGACTTTTATTTAAATCGCAGTCTTAATGCTGAGCATGCTCCAGTAGCCACGATGAACATCAGTAATCTCAAATTGAAACAAACTGATAAACCGTTACAGTTTATGAACTTATCAAGGTAATAGACTTTGAACTCCAACGTACTTTCAGCCTTCAGCGCTCGTGGCTACTCGTGTCAATCCGGAACAGTCCGATTGGCCGCGTGGAGAACCGAATGGTAACGGTCGGTTACGTGAGCATCTGCAGCTATCGGTCGAAACATCTCCAAGCATAAATTGGGGCTGCCAGCATGGAGTGAGTCTTATCATCATAAGTTTTCCGTCACACACGAACCATGTGCTCTCTTGCTGATAAACTGTCCTCGGTATTTTCAAGAAGTACGACTTATAGTTGTAAACAACGACATTTTGAGATTTCACTTATCTCGACGAAGCGTAATAAAGATATGGACAACCGCTCGACCGCCACATCTCTGAGCCTTTGCCAAGACGTTTTTCTTGGAAGATGTTAATATTTGTTAGCATAGCTGGCTGATAGACGCACGGGATATGATTAAATTGAATTAGATTGTTAAAACCTGTCAAAAGTCACACCAAAATTCTGCTGGTTGTCCCCCGCGGTGTTAAGACTTAAATTACATACTGACAGTTTAGAAGTCGTCGGTAAATAATGTTTGTACATATTGCTTTGGAATTTCATATAAGAAATCATTTATGTAGGGCAGGAATTCTGTGAAAAAAAGTCCATGATAATTTTGTGTGATTATGGATAATGGAACATTCCTTCGAAGCCTGGCAGTGGATGTCTCGTTGCGCAGTGTTTCGAGTTTCGCAGGGAGAACCATAGTGTAAAGTGACAGGCCTTTTGTCACATATAACTGGGAGACACACTTTTCACTGTTGCACATTTTACTGGGAGACACACTTTTCACTGTTGTACATTTTACTGGGAGACACACATTTCACTGTTGCACATTTTACTGGGAAAACCATATTTCATTGTGTCACATTTTACTGTGAGGCCTATTGTTGCACATTTTCCTAGGAGACCCGGGCATGTTTCATTGTTGCACATTTTCCAGGGAGAACCATGTTTCATTGTTGCACATTTTCCTAATAGACCCATGTTTCATTGTTGCACATTTTACTTGAAGACCTTCGTTTCACTGTTGCACATTGTTCCTGGGGATCCACATTTCTTTATTTTACATTTCACTGGGAGATCCACATTTCATTGTTGAAAATGTACTGGGAGACATACATTTCATTTTTCATCACATTTTTTCTGTTAGAACCACATTTCATAGCTTCGCATGTTACTGAGTGGCCCACATTTCATAGCTTCGCATGTTACTGAGTGGCCCACATTTCATAGCTTCGCATGTTACTGAGTGGCCCACATTTCATTGTTCCTTATTTTACTGGAAGGTCCATCTTTCAGTGTTTCACATTTTACTGGCAGACCCACATTTCATTGTTTTACATTTTACTGAGAGGCCTGCATTTCATAGTTTTGCCTTTTACTGGGAGACCCACATTTCATTGTTTTACATTTTACTAGGAGACCCACATTTCAATGTTCCATATTTACTGAGAGACGCATACCATGCTGTTGATGCACATTTAGAAACGAGACTCACATTTCCTTCTTTCACGATTTACAGTGAAACCTATGTTTCACATGGAGACAAATATTTTATAGAGAGAGACACATATGTTACAACTGACTTACATTTACTAATTCTACCACAGATTACAGACACATTCTACCACAGATCACATCAATGTCGGCATTTCACGGTTTCACTTTTACAGGAAGCGTGTGCATTACCGTGAAACCCTTACTGTAAACCCCAAACCAGCTCAAGTTTTCACTGGGAAACATCCCCGTCTCGTAGAAAACTAATATTTCACAGAAAGACATGAAGACAGATACAGTTTTACACAAATCACGCCTGCGAACATGTAGAGTGAAACACCAAATTTACTTCAAAATGTCATTCAGAACTTTTTTGTAACGAAAATATGAACGCTACAAAAACATAAGCAAAGTTCTGTCACTTTGTCACACACACACACACACACACACACACACACACACACACACACACACACACACACACACACACACACACACACACACACACTCCCTCCATCATGTTACATTCCTGCTTGACAACGATACAAGGATCTGTTTTGAAATGTCGCACACACGAAATAAAAGAAGTTGTTATCCATAAAGCGTGTTCAACAATTTATCATATGCGTTGCTGGTTATTCCTGTGCTTGAGCCTGCATAGATTCGGGTATTACAGGAAATGTAAGGACAACGCTACTGTACGAATTTTAAAGCTGACTACTATTTCTGGATTTTTGTAAACAAGCAAACTCATTTACATATTTAATTCGCACGTTCCATGCGAGTTGTTAAAGGAATTGTGGTCGTGTGCTTTACCGAAACACGAGCGCGCTGTTCACATGATAATTAGAGTTGCCTCCCTTACATCACACTTGTTTCCGCCAATGGTATGGCATTTGTTTCCATCTGATACACACGCGAGGGAATGTTTGCATTCAACATTATGGCATTGATTATGACTCATTAATCGATTACCTGCTAATGCCACGTTGACAGTGATAATATCAAGAACTTCTTTTCAGGTAAGTCGATAGTTTTAATTCATGCACTCTTCATCCTTAAACTTAATGTCAGAAAAGGACATTTGGACGTGCATGTGAACAGGTAATAGTATGCGCCTACCCTTAAAGTATCGATTTTCAAGATCGTTTCGCAATGCACTTTAATCAGACGCGCGCAGAAGATTGTGAAACTTCCACTCTTCTTGAGGTGATTTTAAGTGGTAACACATGTTTGAATTTTTAAAATATCGTTTATGTTATCGGTTGTCGAAAAAATATAATTCAACAAGCTAAGGTTGTTCTGTTTTTTTCTAGATTTTAGGGTTACAGTTTGAAGCTTGTGCGAGTAGAAATCTTTGCACAGATGATCCAGTTTGAGCCAACAATGACAGCTGCTGAATGTATAATTGATTTGCCCATTTTTGAAGATGCCATTTAGAATGTTGACAATAGATCTAGCAGTGGCAATCACAATTTTGTCAACACCTCATCTTTTGTCCCCACCCGCCCACCAATTGTATAATACATTTGTTCAATTCCCCCTCCACACATACACGTGCACACACGCACGCACATGCACACACAAGAATTGCATGATCAAACTAAGACACACAGTACATTTTGCCAAACTAGATAAATAGACTGTAATGATGCACTTGAGACATTTCATGTCTAAGACGATAGGGTGGGTTATATTATCTCTGTTTGGACAAATACTTGTGTTTTGCTTTAACTGATTCATGCATATATTTATGCTGCCTGTACAGCTGCCTTGTTGTTGATAAGGACAACTCTATACCCAACCTCATTTACTAGTGAGTATTTCAGATTGACATCTTTTAACAACATGCTAGGCTATCGACCTTTCATCCTCTGTTTCGAACACTGCATTTATCAATGTGATATTGAAAATGCATTCATACACCATGTTCACTTATGTCAACATATGAATTCATTAGCATTGTTTGGCGTCAATATATAGATATGGTTCAGTGACATATTGAAGTTAATAAAGTTGCCTGAATGTCAATGTGTTAACTAATGGGTCAGTGTACTCAGATGTTCTAGATTTGAAGGCATTCAGCTATGTTATGTACAGTGCCTGCTGTTGGTTGGAGAAGAAGGGGGACAACTCTTCCAGAACTGCTTCACTTGGAAGCAGGGGTAGTATTCATAATAGAACAAAGTCTGAAATAAAACCTAAGTTCTGACTTATGAAATATCTTAGTTTTTTTTGTGAATACTGCCCCAGAGAGAAGAATGCCACCTCAGCATGTGAGACACACCCAGCTCTGTCTTGAAATATACTGAAGGAAACAAACAAGGAAACGCCACTTCCTGGCAGTGTTTCTTTGTCTATTCTCACATTTCCTCCCACAGTGCTAACCAAAGCAAGTGATGAAAACTGGAAAATGTTACTGTGTTCCTTTATTTGTTACTCTCAGTATATGTTTCATTTTCATGGCAACAAAAAATCCTAGTAATAAAAAATTTAAACCTAGCACTAAAAATGAAGAACAAGTGTATATGCCATCAGTTGGATTTTTTTATGTTGTTTTAATGGTAACTGACTCAATCTAAGTAACCATGGTAACAGATTTGTGATGAGGCTGCTTAAAGAGGATGTGTTTGTTTTTTTGTGACTCATTGTGATTCTGTACCTACTTGAGCTTGACCGCAGTCAGTCACGCCCTGGCCTAATCAAGGGATGGGATGGGCCTCATTTGGTGAAACATCCTATCAGTAAACAAGGTGCAGCATAAATGCATTACTTCCACATGGAGATATGATCTATTTTGTATTTACAAATTAGCATTAATATATGGCAGATTTACTGCAGTAATACCATGACAGATATGTCTAAGACCAGTGTTATTTCAGACTTGGGTCTTACTCAGTGAGGGTGTCATGCAATGATATGAGTGGTGTTACTCCAAGCTTGTTCCAACTCACTCACTCACTCACTCACTCACCCACCCACCCACCCACCCACTCACTCACTCACTCACTCACTCACTCACTCAACAAGCAATGACCTATTGACAGGCATATATTTCAAGCACTTCCTTAATGCTGCCTTAAAGAATTATTATTTGGACCCTCTGTAAGATATTTAGGGGAGATATATGTTCATATATGAAAGTTTAGCATCACTGCAGTACACTGACTCTCACTAGGTTAACACTTACATTCTGAATGTGTATGTTTTGTTAGAAACAAATATACTGTAGAGCAAAAGAAGTGCAAATTTTAAAAAAAATGAAATCTCCTAAAATGAAGTATTCATGTTTATGTCCTCAGAGGTGCATTTCTTTCCCACTTCAGTATGGTTCTTTTTAATGGAAAAGGAGCCCTAGTGAGATGGGAGATTCAGAAATTGAGGAAATCTAGACTTGCTTCATTTAGAGCTTTAGTTTTGCAGAGAAGGCAGGGCAAAACAAAACGAAAAATAATGAGGTTCAAAGACTGTGAGACTACTACTGATATGTGTGCTTGTTTGAGTGTCACAGTTTTTTTTCTGTCAACATTTGCATTTGTTTGAAATCGTGTCAGTTCATAATTACATTCGTTAATTTCAGTGGTGGTGAAATTGACAAGCATCCTGTCAACAGACATGACAGTGCTATACAGCATGTTATCATGCTGTTGTCAGATCACTCATTTACACAACTAATTTATCAGCTTTATAGGATTACTCTCCTGTTTACATAGCCGGACTGCCAATCAAGACAGATTGCTTCAGAGAGAGGCAGCTCACAGATCTATATTCCGAGATCCCTATTGTGAGATGCCCTCTGGCCAACATAGAAGACTGTCTATTTCAGGGATAGTCACTGGATACCTAGATAGTGGGAGCTATATCCAGCTGATTTGATTGTTGTGATCCATATGTCAAGGTTAGTATGGGCATGACTACTGGTGTTCCAGTGCTCGAAAATAATTGAAAATGGAACGAAAGAAGGATAAAGAATATAATTGATTGTGAAAAAAACATTTTTTCAAGCAGTGAGATTTTTGTTGTATATGCTTGAATAACATACATGAATGAAGTAAACTAACCATTAAATTTGATGAATATTCACAAACAAACATGCACTCAGCAGCGTAAAGCTATGTTCATTGTATTCTTAGTTTTGTATTCATCACCTCAGTAAATATTATGTTAACCTGTCTATGAATAAATTGTGAATGTACTGAGATATGCTGATGAAGAGTTGTATAAATAAAAAGAATAATTATGTTTACATTAATTAGAAATAAGACTGAGAAATAACCTTTGACAATAAAAATTGATTATATTTTGATTATAATTGATAACTGTTGACCAGAAGGCCTCTGATAATAGTGGATCTGGTTTCTGATTCTCAACAGTAGTCAAGACATAAATAACTCCAGCTTATGTAGCGATTAACCCATATCCCAAAATATTGCCTCCCAAATACATTTTGTTTAATGTACGTTATAAAGTGTTTATGACTGTCTGCAATCATGTCTTTCAAAGATGACAGGTTCAGTTAAAGCAGGATTCCTTCAGCAGAAATTTAGCACTGCATGCCTGCTTATGATACTTTAGGATGAAAATGAATTTTGATTGGGAATTGTTAAACATTGATTGATCGTTTTAATCATCCCAGAATGCCTCAAACATCTGATGATGTGTAGCAGGTAGGTAGGATTTGGTTTATTTGAAGTTACCATTGTCTATTGTTTAACTCAAGTAGTATCCTTTTGAAGTGTTAAGTTATAGTTATTTTTAGATCTTGCCTAGTCCATTGTAGGTATAAGGGGTGTCAAGAGACTTGTGCCCTTAGACTTGTTTGACCAATATGTCGATTGGTTCTTTTAAAATTAAAACACAAATAAAGATAAAGATCCCACAACCAGTAATCAGTGTCTGGTGTCTGTCAATATAGCCATTCAAATCCCAATTACATTTGCAACTTGTGCGACAAGTGAGAAGTTTTATTGTCATTAAAACAGGCTGTATTTCAAAGAACTGAGGAAATTGTGAGATCCAGGGTTCATAATGATTGTTTTTATTGTGAGTATTCACAGAATTATGTAGGAAATGTCAAAAAACATCATGTCATCATGAACAAAGAATATCTCCTTTTGTCGATAGAGTTCAGTCATTCGACATTTTGTTGTTTTTAACAACAATCATATAGTTTTCAAAACCGACATGGTATTTGCTGAGACAACATGCTTCTGACTGGCTGTCGTTATTACCAAGTTTTTTTTTCATGAAGTAGACATATGGAAACAAGCAATCCCAAATTCCTATCAAAAGCACCTAAACATACTGTTTTTCAGAATTGATGTATGCAAATTTATGCATGGCATATTTGAGAAAACTTTCATTTTGTATGTTTTGTCTCAGGAATTCCTATGTAGATCTCCGCTGTACCTTTTCTGTAATACTTGCAAATTTTGAAAAAAGTGTAAATTTAGATGAAGATTATTGATATTTCATTATTTGCATGAAAAAAGTTTCAAAGGAAAATTGGAGAATGTTATTGATTAATATATTCATCGCTACTTTCCATGTTTATTGTTAATTTGATCATCCATCTGTTTATTATCGGAACAAATGGGCAAACTTTACTGGTTAACTTGGAACATGTTTCTAAATCTAGGAATAAATCTTATCCGTATTTGAAACTGTGAGCACATGAAAGAAATCCCCTCTATGTCAGTATCTGTTGCTACTGATCGTATTGATTAAGACAAAGACGTTGATTGCAGTCATACTCGTCCATTTCACTATATTAGTTGGCTTGATGGTGCGTTGATGGGGTCACATGGGGCACTTCAATCATCCTGCGGCTAGTCAGTTGCCATGATCAAGAGACTATTGATCATCTGACCAGAGATAATGGGATACTTTGTCCTTTCAATGACCACTGCTGGCCACTGTCCATGAAAGTCTTGAGTTTCCAGTTGGCTTGATGTTTGATTTCTGTATGAACTGATTCACTTGTTGGGAAAGATCATGCCTCAAAACATGTTCACTTTTCATTTCAGGAAACTAATGGGCGATCTTTTTGAATTTATCTTCCTGTTACTAATCCACTAGATGCGCTGATCCAGACGGTCCAACCTTAAAATGACAGTGCTTATATCATTTCAAAAGGAGAGTTATCACCCCTTGCAACAGAAAGATCACCCATTCATATTGTTTGATCAGGAAACAGATTTGAGAAAAGGTCAATATTTTTAACAGGAAAATGTTACAGCAAACATCTGGGATGGCAATAATACTCCTTTTCTCTCATTTTCTGCTGTTATCAAGTGCAGGGAACAAAATTTTAAAATTGTGGTTTTAAATATCACCTTTGTCAAGCAGTTGAAAGTTTGGTGTATTCTGCAATTCAAACAACTATGAACAAGATGATCACCTGATGATATAGTTTGGTTTAGTGTGAAATGTTTCTTTACTCTGTCAAAATGCCTGTCCCTATGTATCACTAAAGTGTTTTGAAGTCTGGATGATTATGCTTAAAGTGAAAACACATTGAAAAGTACAGGTTTAGTTCCATTTGTGATGCATGTTCTGATAATGATATTTGAATATGGATGCTACTCTTCTGTAGCCTTCTAGGACATTTGCTAAACAAGTTGACCACATACAGATAAGGGACCTTCACCCTGACATTGTAAAACTAAAGTAGGTTTTGTCCTGGTTGTATAAGTTATGTAAAACCTTACCCAAAGATGGATAACCAATTGAAATACATTCTGGAACCGTAATTGCATAGAATTTCAAGAAAGCCTGACATCTTTGTCAGCCTCCATGAATGTTTCAAAGAAATGCTGACAGTGAAACCCTGAAAAGTAGAGCCATTACATTATGTCATCATTTGCAAGGCATCAGAATTTCCTGATAAACGATTTGCTGATTAGACGACAGCTCTATTATCTATATGAGCACAATCTCGGAATGTTTTACACCTTATGTTTGCATTTAGAGTCAATATTTGCCTTATAATTTCTACTACTTGTCCTATTCTTGTATATACGAATGAAATCACATAGTTGTGCGGTAAACGTGACACATACACATGCATGTTGCACAGATCTCTCCATCCGGATAACTGGATCATTTTTCAGTGGAAATCTATATGAATAGATTCACAATTTGCCGTCCGGGTCCGGAAGCACGGGGTCCGGTTAAGCGAGTACAATTAATGAACGTAAGTTTCGTTTCACATAAAAATCATCCAGAAGGCGGGGTTTCCGGGTATGTGGGGTCCGAGTAAACGGGGTTCGACTGTACTTTCCTTATGTCATCGTATCCCAGTTGAATAGATCAATGCTCATGCTCTTGATCACTGGATTGTCTGTTCTAAGGTCGATTATTTGGAGACCGCTGTCTTATTTAGCTGGAATATTGCTGAGTGCTGTTGAAAACAACAGACAAAACCAAAAAACTCCCAATAGTTGTGATATTATGCTTTTTCAACCTGTAAACATTGAAATATCTCTTTACATTACACCCTTGTTTTCATCTGCAGTAAAGGGGAAATTAAGTTTTTCTGTCCTTAATGACTTTGCAAAACTGATTATTTTTTCTTGTAAATATTTTGTATTGAATGTGTTCATTGAGGTGGTCCATTGTCACCTTCGACCTTAGAAGTCCGGTGAAACTGCATTTTAAAGGTTGAATTTGTCTCATGGTTTTAAATGACCGCAGACACATAATGGTGGACTATGTTAGTTGATAACATAATCATTAAACCACACCTTCAGATATTCACAGCAGCTGGTAAGAGTGGCAGTGCGTAACTCTGCCTCACAAACCCTGAATCTTATTATTTTCATTCTGCCAAGACTTGACATTTAGTCACAGAAATAGAAACATCTCTTTGGAAAATACATATGTGCAAAAAGTGTTTTTAAAACTCCAATGACGACCAGAACAATTCAGGATTTCTGTCCAAGAGCTGTATCTCTCTTGTTCTTTTTGGATTTCTTCTTAACATTTATTCACTAAGATGATTTCAAGAAATAGAATTATTATATAATCTCCCAGATATAAAATGTCTGAAGTAACCCCTGTCTAATGTAAGCCTTAAGTCTGACAAATGGTGCAAGTGGAGATTTCATCATTACCACACAGCATAAATGGCTTTTCGAACATGACTCCCTGTGATCTGTGACACAAGACTAGGAGGACTGGCAGGGCAGAGAAATGCATTGATCTGCTTGAGGAAGGAATCTGTGATCAGAATGGAAGATATTACATTTCTTCTTTATTTGGCCTCAGTCAAACGCAGACACGAGTATTGACTTTCTTTGACTTGGTCAGCATGATTTACTTGCTGGTCTCCCTGACCCTTTTGTGACCAAGGTGAAGGTCATCAACAGCTCTTGTTTTTGAGATTTGTTCAAAATTTTTATTATTGTGGTAGAAATTGATCAGATATTATGGAATGCTGAAAGGGTGTAGTCTATAATGTTTGCAATTGACATTAATCTAATTTTGAGGTAAATTTTCATGAATGCTGAACTCTCATAATACCATAGAGCATGAAATATTCAATGCAGCAGGAGATAAATCTGATTAAATAGAAACCTGTTAGTTTTATTTGCAACTAAACACACCACAGTGATACTAGGGCTGAAGGTTTACAGTGTTGAGGATCAGTAGTGGTGCAGTAGCTCTGTGTTTAAAGCTTTAGCTTGCCGCATCGACTAGACCCGGCTTCATATCATCACGTGGATGCAGTGTGTGAAGTTCACTTCTGCTGTGCCCCACTCACTCACTCACTGATAAGTTTGAAATATTGTTTTTGACAGTTACAGATGTATTCAATCGCAACACATTATTTAGTCAAAAGGGATACTATTTAATTTGTTGATAATTTATGCAAATTAAAAGTTTAAATATTTCTCAGTACAAATGTACCTGTCCAGAACAAGTGTGTATCACTCTTGAAATGATTCATTAACACATTAGTAAATCTCGTTATCTATGAAATAGCATGATAGCATGATCATCCTGTCTTCACTAAGGGAGTGGTGGGGTAGTTTAGTGGGTATGGCTTTCACTTGTCACACCGAGTGCCTGGGTTCAATTCCCCACATGGGTACAATGAGTGAAACCCATTTCTGGTGTCCCCTTGTCATGATGATGTTTGAATATTGTGAATAGCAGATTACAGTCTGTTTGGCTCAAAAGCGGACCGATGAATTGCAGTCTAGCTCGAAAACTAGTATACATAACATACTCAATGAAACGCTGATCATAATCAGAACATCATACCAACTCTGTATAAGGTTTCTGCAGAATATTTGTCCTTAAAATAAAAGTTTTAAAAAACTATCATTAAAATATTGACACAGTTCAGAGGAGTGCAGAGAAAGGGACAGCCATGGAGAGAAAGCGTGGAGAGGGCAGTTAATGAATAAATAACTTTCTCAGCTCATGCTTCTGGAACAAATGTCCAAAAACTTTCTCTGCACTCCTCCCTCGTAATAAACAGTGAACTATGTCAGTATTTTAATGATAGTTTGTTCAACAACTTTTTTATTATTGGGACGTGAATATGATCAGGACATGAATATGATCAGGATGTGAATATGATCAGCATTTTATTCAGTATGGTGTGCTTATTAGTTTTTGAGTTATATTGCAGTTCATTGGTTCACTTTAGAGCTAAACGGACTATAAACATACCTACTTTCTGTCTCACTGTGGACATTGATTTGATACAGGTTGAGAAATATATCCAAGTTCTCAGTTACAAATTACCACGCTGTGATTCTGTCCGAAGTAAACTGACATTACAGTATGTAAATCTTGTTGGAAACTGAGAACCTGCTGGTCTGTTATTTGCCTTTAATACCAATAAATGTCCAACCAATAATGTGAAGCCAAGCTGAAATTGATCCTTACCTCTCAATCAGTTGTCACGGGGACCACTGTGTACATTTCATGTACATTTCATGCTTGTTGATTGCAGAGAACAGGCTTTGTGGACAGCACTGTATACATTAACCTTGAGTCAGGAGGCTATTCATGGTGGCTGTTTCAAATATCAAGATCATCAGAAGTGAACAATAGGTTGCTAATGCCGGATTCAGACATTAGGGAAGGAAAAGCAGGTGGTGTTATCAGGGATTTATATGACACAAATTTCTGTGTCCTAATAATGTGCATAAGAATTGACAATGGGTTCAACAAACTGTATTAGTGCATCTACAGGGATGCAGAAAAAGTGAAAATACTTTTTGTAAAAATTCCTTTCAAGTAACAATAATTTATCAATATCACTGGGTTTACTGCAAGCTAGGTTATGGTATTATGATACACAAAGCAATAACTGTATTAATGATAATATTTAGGTCACTTGGACCCCCATTTTGTTGTCCAGGGACCTTGAAAATTAAGAGTATGAATTACAGGGACACTCAAATATCAAATATCAAATGCCAAATGGTCACTCCGTTTCTGTTGTATGAAAAATGATATTAAATATTTGAATCTGTCTTGAGATTAGGATCAGGTTGACTGGCAAGAGGTAATTAACAGATTTGTGACGTGGTTGATGTATCAACTCTGTATCCCTGTTATGACAGTGATACCCATGACGTCCGTCACTGGATTGTGTAGTCCAGACTTGATTGTGTGCTACTCTGTCCAAAACTATATGAATAACTATATATGAATTGTAACTATATGAATCTGAGAGTGGTTTTAGAAAAGAAACACATATGGTTGACCTATTCTGTTGCCAGCAAATGCGCAATGAAGTGTCTTTTGCCAGAACTCTTTAATGTTATCCACTCACTTCGACAATGTCTTGCTTGCCATTTGCATATCAAACCTTTCCGTAAGGCTTACTGTGTAAACACCGATTTTATGTGAACACTGTTACAGGTTCTTTTAACCCAGAACTTATGCTTATTAATGCTAATCAGCTGTATCCATTGTGAATACACCCATCCCTGTAACCTGATTTGCTGGAATAAAAATAAAATAGTTTAAAAAAAAATCCCATCAAACTACACAACAAATTATGGTGGTGGACTTGTTAGAGTATTTCCGGCATTGCACTTACTCATTTCCTTGTTTATCTGTGGCAATACAGACCCACCCTTCTAGAGTAGACGCCTTTGTTCTTTGTCAGCCATCTGGTGGCCATTGTAATAAATTATGTATAACGAACAATGAATACCGCAGACCACCACTTTACTAAATGGACAATCAGATCTGTAAAAATCCATATTGTTTTATATTGTTCAGTGAATTGTTTAAGAAAACCACCCAGTATGTTGTGTCAGAGGCATAATTGAAAGAGATGAAAGCATTGGAACTTTGAAAACTCAGACGTGGTTTAAATCGGGAATGATTTAATCTTTGAAAAATTTACCATGATGCTGTAATCTTTATCATCAAGTAATTTCTGGCCTCTGCTATCTCCTCTGCTATCTGCTAAATCATAGGCCAGAGCTTAGTCTCTTAATATATATAATTCTGACAATGACTTATAAAATCAGTTATACTGAAAAGAAATTCCTGAGATATCTGAACATGAGGAAATCTGGTCTTGCTTTATTTAGAGATTCAGCATCCCTGGGAGGGCAAGGCTGTAGGGAAAAATAGTTTAGGGACCCTGAGACAGATTTAATTTATACTGTAGTTGTGACGTATCTAGTCAGTCTCACAGTCGCAGAACCAGACCTTTTCCCCTGCTGCCAAGCCTTCTCTGCAGTGCTAAAACCAAATGAAGGAAGTCTAGATTTCTCAAGGCTTTCAATCTCTGACATCCTTGGGTTCTTTTTTTGTTACTATCAAATTTATATTTTCAGAAACTAGCATTAGTCTTTATTTAAGGCTTTATTATTGCAGGGAGGGCAAGGCTGTAGGGAAAAGGGTTCAGGGACTGTGAGACAGACTAATTTTAATACTGTAGTTGTGACTTATCATCTTGTGATTTCTTGGTTGCTGTCTAGATGAGGGAGAAATCAGTGACTTATCATCTTGTGATTTCTTGGCTGCTATCTAGATGAGGGAGAAATCAGTGACTTATCACCTTGTGATTTCTTGGCTGCTATCTAGATAAGGGAGAAATCAGTGACTTATCATCTTGTGATTTCTTGGTTGCTATCTAGATGAGGGAGAAATCAGTGACTTATCATCTTGTGATTTCTTGGCTGCTATCTAGATGAGGGAGAAATCAGTGACTTATCACCTTGTGATTTCTTGGCTGCTATCTAGATGAGGGAGAAATCAGTGACTTATCATCTTGTGATTTCTTGGTTGCTATCTAGATGAGGGAGAAATCAGTGACTTATCCTGTGATTTCTTGGCTGCTATCTAGATAAGGGAGAAATCAGTGACTTATCATCTTGTGATTTCTTGGTTGCTATCTAGATGAGGGAGAAATCAGTGACTTATCATCTTGTGATTTCTTGGCTGCTATCTAGATGAGGGAGAAATCAGTGACTTATCATCTTGTGATTTCTTGGCTGCTATCTAGATGAGGGAGAAATCAGTGACTTATCACCTTGTGATTTCTTGGCTGCTATCTAGATGAGGGAGAAATCAGTGACTTATCATCTTGTGATTTCTTGGTTGCTATCTAGATGAGGGAGAAATCAGTGACTTATCATCTTGTGATTTCTTGGCTGCTATCTAGATGAGGGAGAAATCAGTGACTTATCATCTTGTGATTTCTTGGTTGCTATCTAGATGAGGGAGAAATCAGTGACTTATCATCCTGTGATTTCTTGGCTGCTATCTAGATGAAGGAGAAATCAGTGACTTATCATCTTGTGATTTCTTGGCTGCTATCTGGATGAGGGAAAAATCAGTGACTTATCATCTTGTGATTTCTTGGTTGCTATCCAGATGAAGGAGAAATCAGTGACTTATCATCCTGTGATTTCTTGGCTGCTATCTAGATAAGGGAGAAATCAATGTCACATCTGTGTGTTGGGGATTGGGAGCTGTTAATCCTCCAATGACAGGCATGGGCACTTTCTGTAAACAGTTTTGACAAGGGTTGTGTTGTCTTTCCACTCTCTGAATGTGGTCAGTGCTCCAGATGGGCAGCAGGTCCAGCATCTGTCTTAGGTTTCACATCTGATTCACTGACTGATTGATTTGTTGACTTTATGGAAGCTTCTGTCCTCTTCTTTACACTGAAGATAATGAATAAATAGGCATATAGAATCAAAGCCTAAACGTTGTTGTGCTGCTCATATCTAGCCTGCGGGTTGTTTTGTCCTGGAGATTTATGGTGCAGGATCAGGTTTTGGCAGGAAGCAGTTACTCTTTCAGATTTCCACTTCCATCAGTGCTAGCCAACTAGTTGCTGTCTCACCAAGGATAGGGAGACATCCATTAAAATCCCAAGGTCCACCCATATTGGGGTGAGAAAAACATCCACTAGTATCAGGACTAGCCAACTAGATGTTGTCTCAACTCGAGTAAACATTCATTAAAAATGCAAACACAAGACCAGGTTTTGTTAACACCAGTACTAGCCAACTACTTGCTACATATCATCCCCGCGAAATATTCGACTTAGAACATATGGTCAGGACCAGATACTTGCTAGTGTAAGGAATATGTTTGGTTTAATGAGGGTTCAGATTAGTGAAGTTTTGTATTAGCGAGGTTGTAAAATCTGTCACATGAGACTAAACTGAGTGCTTCATCCTGTTTAGTGGTTTGGAAGGGACAACCTGTAGAAAAAGTCATTCTCTGCGTGACGACTGAAAAACACTTTCTGAATGTTTTTGGCAAGTTTCCATCAATCTCATTATCAATGACGTTATTCATTTCCCATTATTAGCTGAATGATTGAATGTCATCATATTTGAAATTTTCATTAAATATCAACGGTGAACCCACAAACTAATCACAATACCTGCTTGTATCAAAGGTCTTCATCCAGTCTCCTTTAAATAACAATAACTACAGCCATCTCCGATTACTATTGATTCTCATGGAGAGTTTACGGTAGTTGATAACACTCGCATGCGTGTGTGTGCTATCACACAGACCTCTCTACAGCTCTGTCGCAGCCTTGAAGTTCCTCGTCACCCTGAAGCTGCATGTTTGACCACTGATCATTAGTGTCCAAAGTCCTTGACCAGTGGTCAGAAGTGATGTGAGGGAGATTTGGATACTGTTGCCAGCTGTCTTATATCTGCGAAGGTGTCACGCTGACCATGTCCAGAGTTAACAGGTATTGTCCTTTGTTTGTATGCCAGACTGACCATTGTCCTTGTTGCTTGACCAGGGATCATCAAGTGTGATACCCAGTAATGTCGGGTGAAAGGATGGACGTCTTCTGATGCAGGAATATGGCCAGTTTGTCACATACATTTTCATGAAGATGTATGATAATGATCGCTGCATCAGACATGTTTGTGTCATCAGCATTCTATATTCCTCAAGTCTGTCGTTCAGACTTTGTGATGTAATTTTGATCACTGTCTTTTCATATGACAAAAATAATAAAGTATTCAGGTTATAATCAGAGGAAATATTCAGATTTGGTCTGAAACAAGCATTAATTGCATAATTTGGTGTGACATTTGTTTGGAATCATGACAGTTTATTTGAACAGAATTCATGGAACAAATTTGTATTTCTTTATGCAGTGAAACTGGGAAAAGGACACTTCAGTTAGGTGTTTCACCTTTCACATGTTGCAAATTAAATCCTCACTTGAACACATATTTATCATTGTAATTGTAAACTTTGTAGGAGTCCCATGACTGCATGTAAATGACAGGCCCTTTGAAATATTTTGTTTCTCATACATATGTCCAAGCTTATTTACAGTAGAACACTTTTGTGTACAATGTTCTAGTGCCAAAGTTACACTTGTCTTTAAGTAAGCAGGGCTGAGAATTTTCCATGAATCCGTGGAAATCCATGTTTTTGATGGCACTGGTGTCATTCACGATACAGTCATCCCTCACACTATACTCTTTGCAATACCGCGGTTTCGGTTAAACCGCGGGGTAATCCGTGGCTCCCATAAAAATGTTGTACTGCGATGTTGTACTTGAAAATAGCTCATCTACAAATCCACTGTTGCACTCTTATAAATTACGTGAACTAGTGAAATTAAGTGTGGATGGCAACTGACAGTGTTTATCGTATATATCCATTGTGTTTCAGTTGTGTTTCAAAGTTTATTTATTTTCACCTTCAACAATACGATACAATACAATACAATCTGTGGACCCCAAGACCCGTGTTATGGTGAGGGGTGAGTGCATATTTTGTATTGTTTCAGTTAACATGACACCACCCCATTTTCCTCTGTTTAATCCATACCCATTCTCTTCCCTGAGTAAGGCTGAAGGGGTTGTTGTATACAGAAATACACCCTTAACAAAGTCAAAATACAGAAATACTCCCTTAACAAAGTCAAAATACAGAAATACACCCTTAACAAAGTCAAAATACAGAAATACACCCTTAACAAAGTCAAAATACAGACATACATCCTTAAAGTCAAAATACAGACATACACCCTTAACTAAGTCAAAATACAGACACACACCCTTATAGTAGGACAGTTACAATGTGGATACACAAATTGTAGGACTCATGCCTTCAGTGACTCCTTTATCCAAAGTAAGAGCTTCTACTCTGATCATTCTGTCGTTATTTGTCATATTCGGTTGTGACATACCTCATATCATCCTTGATATTGCCAGGGTATATGTTCCGATAAGTCTCCACTAAACCCTGGATGCATCTAAGGTTCAGCTCGACAATTTTATCACCTCCCTTGGCTGGTGGTCGTAGCTGTAGATGCATCCAGGGGTTAGTGGAAAGTTATTGGAACATATAACCATGAGATATCAAGGATGACCTTGAATAAGTTTTGGTATTTATGCTTGTTCCTTCAGGTGTTTGAAAAGTGTGTTTGAGTGTATTTTTACGAAACATTGTGCCAGTACAGCTGTCTTCCCCTTTAAGCCTTAGTCTGAATAGTCTATACATATTGTTTTCTTTGGAGTTCTGAATGCAGTGCCAGGCTGCCATCAGGATCCACTTCTTTAGTAGAGCTGTGACGATGTAACGTAGTATCGATAATTGTGATACTTTATTCGACGATAAATATATCAATACTATTTTCTTATTGTGATACTTATTGTTGACTTTAAAATTGTTCATTTTCACTAGAAATTGACGGTTATTTAAAAATTTACACTGTTACTTGACATAAAAATATACATTTTTAAAGAAAATAAGTAAAAATAGTACATCGTGATGTGCATTGAATCGAACCTTATCATTCCAAGATATCGCAATATATATCGTATCGTAAATTTCCTATATCATCACACCTCTTTTCTTTAGAATCTGCAGGCGCAAACTAAAGCATTCAGACCCTCCATAAAAAAACTTGAGCTCATTGTGACAAGAATAATTGACAAGTACATTTACCGCAGACCATAGTGACCTACACAAATCTGAAACTAGCTACCTGACGTGAAGTGTACAAGATCCACAGGCAGGCATGTATTTCAAACACTTCCTGAATGTTTCTTTAAGAAATTGTTATTGTTTGACCTGCTACAAGATATTTAGGAGAGCGATATGTTCATCTATTAAAGCTTTGCATAACCACAGTATATTGACTCCAAACTAGACTAACTAACCCTTAAGCTGTGAACATGTATAATATTGATAAAAACAAATAATTCTGTTTAAACAGAGCCCCAGTGAGAAAGGAGATTGAATCTGAAGAAATCTAGACTTCATTTATGGCTTAAGTATTGTAGAAAGACTTGTTGGAAGGGAAAATTAAGTGGTTTAGTGACTGTGAGACAGACCGATTCCAAGTGGACAAGCCATACTTAGCCCCAGCCCCATAATGCATTACGCCACAGCCTTAAGAAGTAAAAAAGTACAATCTATCACCTACTTTTAGGATAATGTGGCCAGGAATGAACCTCAAACCTTCCATCTTATGGGCTGATGCGCCACTAAGATGGAGAGAAAGGTTGAAGTTAATATTTATCTTGAAATCACAGAGGTAAAAAATGTTATGCTCCATATCTTTATTTAGGTTTAGTATGATTTTGAATTTAGGTCTTTAATGATCATGACAAAGTCCCTCTAAGCTTGCTACTTGTTCGATTCAAATGTTCTGACTGATGTTTTTGAATCTTTGTCCCTTGATTTTAGTGTTAATCACTGTTAGAGCTGAGCTTACCAACAGTATTTACAAGACTTGGCCTTCAGACAAATGGCCAAAGTCACAGTGTGTTATTAAATGCTTGGGTGAGATTGTGTTTGCTTGTTAATGGTGACAGAGTGGCCCAGGAAGCCAGTGTACTAGTGATTGTCCACCTTTGTCAAGTCGGGTCTTTGTATGAGAACGTATAATTGAAGGTTATCAGTAGTATCATTATCAACACCATTCTATTGCTCTTGTGATTATGAGAAATACTGATGTCTGTCCTTTCCTAATAGTCACCTCGATCTTATCAAAAAGGTTTTTCATTTGAAATTTCATTCAGCCTTGCCAACTTGTAAGGCAGGTGTTTGGGGATTGTCTCATAAATTTTGGGCATATTTTTGTGAATGTGTTTTTTTACATTTTACTACTTCTCCAAAATGTACTACTACTACTGCTGCTGCTGCTGCTGCTGCTGCTGCTGCTGCTGCTGCTGCTGCAACTTGGTGTTATTTATAACAAAGTGTTTACATTTGTTCAACAAGGTTGCTTACACACGTCTGTTGCGATCTTTCTTCTACCTGACTGAGCAATATAGAAACCAGAACACCAGATTCCTATCGCAACTGTGTGATGACAATCTGGTCACTTAAACCGCAGATTACGCTGGTTAGTTAGCCAGCTTTTCTCATTGTGTCATCAAGCTGCTTAATTTATGGCTTTTTCTCTGTAAATAAATTCAGACAAGCAGCAGGTAATTCAACCATGCAGAGTCACATCACATTCATGTGTATGCATAGTTTAGAAGCTTTGGGTATGACATTCAGCAGCATGACATTTGTGCTTGTTCACATGTATTCAACAGTAAAGTCTTTTTACTGAGACTAATGTTTAAGAAATAATATTATCCTTGAACAATATACTACTTTCAAAAATGTGTTAAAAATTGAAATGGAAATCCGCAGATTTAAATGCAAAGTCAATCGATCATGGACCCAGATGGGGGCCTTAATATAATGGCCCGCAGACCCCAAACTCATTTTCAGCTGAAATCACTTTCACCCGTTGCCATCCCTGGAGAATATAAGGACCGATTCTGATTAAAGGCAAACAACTGTAAACCCAATTTATAATTTTTCTAGGTGATTATTTGCTGTTACAACTGAAAATGTTTTGAGAAACCCCAGAGGTATTCAAACTGATTTGTAGATCTTGGTGTACTTCCCTGTGTATTGTCCGAACTTCCTCAGTTATGTGAAAAAGCTGTCAGGTGGATGTACCACCTGACCCAAAGAAATGTTGTCACCAGTGAAGGAACTCTTCCGTGTTAACCATCAGCTTGGTAAATAAAGGTAGTTTGCTTGTACATTGTGGTCATTATGTTAGATTTATGGTGTATTTTCAAAACTAGTAATTATTTGACAAATATATCAGGGACACAGGTGGTTCTGCAAATGAGGTGCTGCAATTTGCTCTGCGGAGTTGTGTCCCCTGGGTGTGCCAGATGCTTGTGCCAGATGCTTGGTGAAAATGACGTCAGCATGGATTTATGATTCTGTCATGTTTGAAGAAGTTGTTTATATTTGATATAGGAAATGCAGCCATTTTGTCTCTCACTTTGTGCAACCACTCTGGATGAACCTCTAAGCCTCTGAAGTCCAGATTTGAAAAGGAGAAGAGTAGAGGTGGCTTGAGCTGAGATTTACGTTAGTATTGGAGATGGAATAAAAGTTTGAGTGAGTGTACCTTTATATCGCTTTTAGCATTATTACAGCAACATGACTATGAGGGACACCAGAAATGGTTTTCTCACTTTGTATCCATGTGGGGAATCGAACCTGGGTCTTCGGTGTGATGAGCGAACACTTTAACCACTAAGCTATCCCACTGTTCTGGATAAGAGTTTGAAGTTTTATCAAATATATACTCTGGCTGACAGACATTTCCTCTGGCTGAGGACATTCAGCACAGATACAATAAACATGGACTGAATATCAATTATTTCCACAGATATCAAAGGATCTATTTTATCAGTTAACCTGAATAACTACAGTTGAAAGTAATCTTGATCGTATCATAACATTGTGAAATCAGTTTCTAATTACAGCCTTTTATCTTTTATAGCCGTTTATGTTATTTGAAAATACTTTTCTTCCTGGAGAGTTGTTTTGCAGACATGTTCAAACCGTACAATATTGAGGTGACACTTTCCTGTATGTTACGCTGAGATTCCTTGTGACATTCTGCTTCTAAATTTATTTTTCTTGTTTTATGGGAATCTGTCAGAATGAAAAATACCTGGCTTTAGCAAAGAATTTTGTCCACCAATTTCTTTAAGATGTGTGGTAAAGATACATCGATTGTGCTTGCCTTTGGATGTGTCTCATTTGTTTTAGCAGTTGACGTACATGGTAGAGTAATTGGTAATCATGGTTAGTTAATTATCATGTGCAGCTTGTGTCCATGAAGATTTGTTTCCTATAAGTCCGAGAATGATTGATGGTTTCGGATATGGTAAAAAGTGTTCATCTCTTTCTGTCATTGGAAGTATCATACGATATGAATGATGGAATTCTTTTTGTTGATCTTATTTACTGTCCTGTATCTGTTACACTTTCACAAAATTGATATTCTGTCCTTTTTGCATTATTTAATGCAGGATGTAAATGTACATAACTAAGGCAGCTGAAGGTTGTTAAGCATTGTAGTGTATCAGTACAGAGTTGCCTCCCTTCAACTGTGAAGCTTGGACAGAATTGTGAACAGTACAACTAACCCAGTGAAAAAAAACATTTTCATGACAACAGGTACTATGCAGAAAATTAGTTTATTTCTCAATATTGTTTGATGTCTTCTTAAAGGAAGCATCTGAAACATTTGTTGTCAATTATGTAAATGTTGTCTCAAGCTGCAGTGAAATATTTCAGAATGGATAATTGTCTAGATCAGACAAACCGGTGATTGAAAGAGTGAGCATCAAAACTAGCCCTGCAGTATGCTGTTAGCCAAGCGTGAGCCCCATGATCAGCAGCCCACAGTTGTTTCTTCTGAAGGTCCTGTAGAGATCTGGGGTAGAATTAGGCTTCACCAGTAACCCATGCTTCTTGTAAGACATGACTAACAGGATTGAGTGGTCAGACTCGCAGACTTGGTAGACACATGTCATTGTTTTCCAATTTCTCATGATGTTGATCACTGGATTGTTGGGTCCAGACTTAAGTATGTACAGATCACTGCCATAAAGCTGGAATACTGCTGGGAGTGGCACTACACAGGACCTGGTTGATGCATGTCATTGTAACCTAACTGTATACATTGATGCTTATGTTATCAATCACTAGATAGAACATGATGAAATGTATTCAGTGTGTGTACAGAAATTCTGTACCTTTACATTACAGGCAAGTCAACATAAGTCTGATAACATCTGTCTCTAAGAGGGACATCTTATACACATTAGCTGTCTATAAGTTACAATTTAAACTAATAATTATTGATTTAGAGACTTCAGTAAGTATAGGACATTATTCACAGGGTGTTGACCATTAGGAATCTGTTATGTCTGCGTGTGGCCACTCCTGGCTGACCTCTCTCAGGCCAGACTAATAATAGTCCATGGAAATCAGAGTCTGCCTATCTATTTGCCCTGTTGACATAACTAATTGCCTTGAGCATGTTTGGAACTTGGGCTTCTGTGTATACACAATACCTGGCCAGGGAGGCTTTGAGACACTTTGAGAGTTGAATGTTTTCATCAGTTGTTGCAGATTGTCAGTTTTAACACCAAGTATCCCAGAAGGAGTGAAGCAAAGCTGTTGTCTATACCCATGACCTGGCCAGAGCGGATTTGAGACATGTTGAAAGTTTAATGTTTTTATCAGTTGTTGCTGATCATCAGTTTAAACTTGCAAGAACTCTAGAAGTAATTACACAAAAGTTTGTTGCAGATATTTAGTGCATGATGTGTGGTTATGATAAATGTTAAGATGCCCTGAACAAAGATGTTAGTACAATGTATGCCTTTGCATACACCCATGTACCATCATTTCATATTTTTCCTGATTAAACTCTCATCCTTGAATATATGGTGGGTCTCAATTTCATGCTGGGTTGTTTTTATATATTGAGTTAGTTTTTCTTTAATTTGAAATGTGTTCACAAATATATGAAATATTGCAGATGCAGCTTAAAGTAATATTTTTTGCTCACTGTTATGTTTATTTTTTGTTTACCACCACACTCAGTTTTAAAGTATAAACAATTCAAGCCTTTAACAGACAATCCAGTGATTGACATCATGAGCATCGATCTACACAATCTTGATATGGTAAGTGAAGTGAGTGAACCTGCCAACCCAATCTTGTTAGTCACTTCTTGCCACTATCTTCTTAGTCACCTCTTGCCACTAACATGGGGTACTGAAGATCAATTCTAACTTGGATCTTCACAGGCATCTTGCTCACATTTAATGATGGGCCTAAAGTGTTTTACATATCTCTGTAATAGAGCTGCATTGTTAATCATTAAACAGGAACATTTGATTGAGGAAATAAGGTACTTTGATTCAGGAAGTGATGTCATTGCTTTTTATCTCATATCACATGCTTATCGTGGTGTGTCATTTCATCTTTTCATCCTCTGTCTCTTTTCAAGTTCAGTGTTAATTCATCCAAATTCAGTGTTACACAGCATGGCTCAAAAATTGTCAATCACTACCTAAGTTTCACCTATTCATGACCCTACAGTTGTGGTTTAGTAGGCTGGCATTCATTGTCAGGGTCTGAGACTGATTTCCTGGTAGGATAAGTAAACACTGGTGGGCCATAGATAAATTGTTTATATCAGTCTTGCCTGCCACAGGCCAAGGATGCGCCTATACTTACAGCTTGTACATAGCTTGTAGATTACAGATATCCTACTCGGGGGCTTTGTGGATGTCTTTAATAAATTTCCTGCAGGTTTTAGTCATCCAGGGAAGGTAAAACGATATTTGTGTATCAATTTAAGCTTCCGGTGCTTCCCAGTTTGGTACAGTGTCAGGATTTATAGTATTTCCATGTCGATAGCAATTCCCTGTCAACTGTTTCTGTATGATGAAGGCAAAGGAGCATGGTGTGTTTTGATTAATCATTGCTCCAACCAAGGCACTGGTCATTTATAATGTTACTGCTTGGGTCACCAGGGATCAAAAGGAGGGTTAGCAAAAATTCTGGGGAAGAAAGAGACTTTTAAAATAATACACATATTCAGAAAGACTGACCAAGGGCCGGGTTTTTTTTGTAAAGTAAAGTGCTTTTTGACTTTGTCTGTTCAAGGGAATTCCTGGGAAAAATGCAAAGACATCAGGGTATTCATCCAAAATATGACAAGAAAGGTCATTATATTCTGCAGATAAGCACATCAAAACCCACTAGTTGTTGACATCAGTTTGTCTTCATCTCAATGACGTTAATGAAATCTTGTCTTCTTGTCTACCAACATATGGTAATGCTAAAATTTGATGTATTCAGCTAAGGTATATGCAGTCAAGGGTTTACTGTCTGCAATGAAGACCTGCGTATAACTGTCGAAGTGGATATAATTATGTAACTTGCTTACTTGTCTAGCTCAATTTTGATGATGTTACAGTATTGCTCAGAGTAGACTAACCAAAATGCACAAATGCATCACGATTGCACATGGTCTTGTTGCAGAGGTTATAAATTGCATGAAATTTGCTTGTTGGTGAGATTAGTTGCATGGATGATTAGATTTGACAAGGGGACTCATGGGAGTTTGTATTGCTTTGGTCATGATGCCACTACTCGGGGCAACTGACTTTGTTTAAAATAATCCTTTGTTCCCTCATTAGAGAATGGGTACCTCGGAGGATGATATGTTGAAGTGACTGTTCACTAGCATCTTGGGTTGTATACTTCCCAAGGAGCTCAGAATGAAAATGAGACCACAATGATCTAGTTATTAAGGGTATAATAGTATAGCACATTGATTGGTTGATTGGTTGTTTAATGCCACACTCAGCAATATTCCAGCTGTATGGCAGAGGTCTGTAGACTAGACAAACCAATGGTCAATAGCATGAGCATCAATCCAGGCAACTGGGATACGATGACATGTCAACCATGTCAACAAGCCTGATGACCCATTCCCTTTAATTACCTGTTACAGGAATGGTTTGTTGAAGGTCAGTTCTGACGGGGATCTTCATGAGTCTAGTAGCACTTTGAGTAAGCCAAATGTTGTAGGTATACAGTGAACTTTATTTCATAACTGCCTAATTTTAGAAACACAGAGGCTTAAACAGGCCCCCTGTAGGATAATTACCATGATTATGTAACCATGTTATACTCACTAGAAGAAATGTAAAATAAATGATCTCAAGAACCAGATGATTCTTCACCCACAGCAACAGACCAATCAATGCCCAATTTCACCATGCAGCCATTCTATCACCAACGAAGCGCCATCTCCTTTCAACAAAAAATTCGCATGCCTGAAGCATTCAACGATAACCAAATTACAGTAATCTCAATATTTGCCTGCTACAGACCAATAATTCTGGCAGGGTCCTGGTGTACATCACCACCCAAGTGTGGCTCATTTTCTGGCTGATCAACTGCATTGTTATAGGCGTGCTGTTCTTGTGTCAGTGTGTCTAGAAACAGGATCTTGATATAGTTCTGGATCTGTTTACCTCCTCCAGCCTGCTGCAGCTTATCGGTGTTTAATGAGACCCTGTCCAAGTTCTTGTTTTAGTTATGGGGAGTGTTGGGTACTTCATGCTCTGGGGAATGGAGAAGCTGGTTAAATATGGTTGTTCAGTTCAGGTTGTTTTAAGTTGACTTCAGAAGACTTCTACTTTAAGGCAATGGAGTAAGTTAAGTTTCATGTAAGGAAGGGATTGTGTATACTTGCACAAGGTCTCTGAGGCACTAAAAGAATCGTGGAGACAATTGATGTGTAGTTCTTGGAGGCAGTAATTACAGTGGAATCTGTCGAAACCAGCATCTGTCCAATCCAACAAGTTTTCAACACTGGCATAAAGTCTCGGTCCTGTTCATGGCTTGCACATTTATCATCAGCTCTATACACCATCACTTTGTCTAAACCAAATTATTTCTTCAGTCCTAAAGAGTGTCGGTTTAGACAGCTACCACTGTATTAGCTTTATTCTTTGTTTCTAGATTATTTAGATTATAAAGTCAATGTTTGTATTATTTTTTTGTTTGCTGGTTAACACAGCATTCAGTATTCCAGCCATATAATGGAAATATTGAAGCTGCGTCAGAAAATTCTGTGATTGATATCAGGAGCATCAATATGTACAAGTCGGGCATGATGATGTGCCAACAAACAATGAGCCTGACCACCCGATCCTCTTGCAATAGGGGTTGGTCAAGACCAGTTCTAACCCAGATGTCGTAGATGTGGTGCCTAGTGAATAAGTGGTACTTGCATGTTGTGTCAAAGACCCAGGTTGGATTTTCTTCATGGGAACAATGTGTGAACCCTCTTGCTGGTGTACACTGCTGTGATATTGTTGGAAGAGTGTTGAAAGCGGAGTAAAAGCACACTTGCTCACTCACTCACTCACTCACTCACTCACTCACTCACTCACTAACATGGAAAACAGGAAACTGGGATAAAGGACTCAGTAGCTGTCAAAGTGTGAAATTAATTATCTGCAGTATATGTGTTTGTCCTTTTTTTGTTGTTGTTGTTTAACGTCAGCAGTAACCCAGCTTTATGATGACAGTCTAAATAGTCCAGTATGGATAAAATAATCCAGTAACTGACATCATGCATCATCAGTCAGTAAGCCTGACTCATCAGCTACCTGGTGAGACAAGCTGGGGTTGCTAAGACCAGTTCTTTGACATATCTTTACATGTCATATATTCTTCCCCATTCTTCATGGCCCATTACGATGTTGCAAGAATGATAACATGTAATGTCTCAATTCCAGTAAGACGCATCAGTTGACAGTATTGCGTGTTCCTTGTATTGATCCACCGTCAGGGAGTCCCCCGGTCATAAAGGTCTCAGATGAATGTTGTTAGCACAAAGGCATAAAAAATGATCAATCTTTGAAAAGCTTTGATGTCTTGCTAGACTAGATCAGTTTGATATTTCACAGGGACCCAGAATTGCCTACACAACATTGCAACTTCATACATGGGAGGTAATTACAAAAACAGCCTGAAGTTGAAAAATACCGTTTGATTAGAGTGTCCATTTTTAGGTTTCTCAGAAAATTGCTTTTTCACAAGTAGGAAGATTCCATGCTCATTTTTTTCAAGTATATATGTGGGTATTTGAGAAAACATTTCATATATGTCACAAAACTTCTGAAAACATATGTAATCAAAGTGTTCCAGCTGATTTTTTCGGCAGTGTCAACCTATCTTCACAAACAGATAGCCAAAATTCTGTGGCACTGAGTGATGATGTGAACTGATATTTAAGACTGCAACAAAACTTACAGAGAATTCCTACATTCAAATCAAAGTGTTCCAGCTGATTTTTTCGGCAGTGTCAACCTATCTTCACAAACAGATAGCCAAAATGCTGTGGCACTGAATGATGATGTGAACTGATATTTAAGACTGCAACAAAACTTACAGAGAATTCCAACATTCATAACCTGATTCCACATGATATGGAAAGCATTCATCAAAGATATGAATAGATTCATGAGCAAGATTAAAACAACTTCTGGTTCCATGGCCACAAATACCAAGAAAGTTCGGAACATTGGCATATATGTTTTTTGACATCTGAGAATTTCACAAATCTCTCTCGAGATGTAAAGCCACCCTCCTTTAACTGCAGACCATGCCCATTGCTTTGATTGTAAATACACCTTGGGCTAAAGGTCCTTAGTGCATTCTAGAAGTTCTGTTTCGAAGTAAACCAGGCATCCATGCTCTAGGTATTCCCAGATGCTGAGAGCTATAAATAGCAAATTTACACTGCATTCCCTGGCCAAGAACACATTTTGCTCAAGGTGAACGTAAAATATCTTTCAAAAGGAAACAATCCCTTTTCGAAAGTCCATGAGGACTAAGTAAGGAGATTGCTGTGGATTTGAGGTAAGCAGATGTTAATTTCATTACCATATGATATGTGTCCATCAGTCCAGGTTCCCGCGCATGCTGTGAACTCCTTCCTCTTTGGATGTGAAGGTAATGAGTTTCCGAGAAATGGTGTACGTTTCAGTGCATGCATCTTTACCAGGCAGCTCAGCTGAGGGGTTGAAAGTGTAAAATTGTCATTCCCGACAGATGAGGTTTCAACATTTTTGTTCTTTGATTTGCAGATTGGGTTTTTTTTAGGGAGGACTTGGGAAGATGTACCGGGAAGATGGAGGGAAGGCAGAACGGGTCAGGGAGCGAGTGCCATTGGTGATAAGATTTGGGTGGAAATGGTTTTGAAAAGAGGAGCTTGTTGAAGTGATAACGGTGTCCAACTGGAAGGGAAATATTGAAATTTACATGCAATTAACGTCATGTGGAATATGTGTGTTTGGAGACAAACAGTGAAATTGACAACACATCTGTTGTTCAGTAGGATTGGCAACAGTGATGTTTTTTGTCCAGTTCTGTTTTCATGCTCTGTGAAAACAATCAGTTGATATCTTGTGATATCTACAATTCATAACTGTTTCTAATAGAGGAAAAGAATTTTGGCCACTCTGAAAATGTTGCCTGTTCAGAAAATCTTTAAGGGCAAGTTGAAGTCATACTGAAAAAGAAAATACACATAGGGCTTGTTCTATCCAAAATTAGAAACATCTGTTTTGGAATGTGAAGGAAATAAGCTGTATTTTTTGAAAATTTGGATCGATTTTGACCAAACCATGAAAGTCTTTCTGACTGTTAAAAATAGAAAACAGTATATTTACAACCAACCCCTAGTATATTATGTGCTTATTAATGCCTTCTCTGTAACCGTAGCAACATACCACAAAATGGCAAAAAACAATGACATTCAAAAATAACTCATTGATAAGAGTTAAAATACAGATGAAAGAGAGTAAGTATTGATAGCAGTATTCCAGCAGTATCCCTATCAGACAATGCTCACGAGAAATGAGTTCCGCATATTGTATTACTATGGGGAATTGAACCTGGTCTTCAGTGTGAGTAGTGAGCACTGAACTACTTTACTATCCCACCTCTGCATCTTGCAGATGACTGAGTGAGTGAGTGAGTAAGTGAGTGATGATGGCCACTTTTAGAAATATTCCAGCAATATCATGGTGGGGAGATGGGCTTCACACTTTGTACCCAAGTGGGGAATTGAACACAGGTCTTGGGGGTGACAAACCAGCACTTAAACCACTAGACTACCCCACCTGTCATTGTTATGGGCAGGGATGGGGTTTTGAAGTCATAATTCTAGGAATCATAGCTGTTGTGACAATAAGTGGCTATATGAATAGCTGATAATGAAATAAACTAACTCTTAACCCCATAATGTGTACAATTGTGTGAGTAAAAATAATACCTTTTAAATTATGAACCCCAGTCAGAGATGGAAAAGTCAGAACCTCATCAAATCTAGACTTGCTTCATGTGGATCTTCAGCATTGCAGGGAGGGCTAGGGCAGTAGGGAAAATAATGCAGTGAGACTGACTAATAATGAAGATGAGGTGCTGCACTGTCTCCAAACTTAGATTGAAAGGAGTCCTACTCAAATCTTGAATGATCTGGCAAGTCTACATTGCCCCAGCTTCAGGAATTTAGAATTGTGCTTGGCAACTTTTATTTTGTTTTGAAGACAAGTAGACACATATATTTTTCAAGTTTTTTAGATAACTATATTTGTGACACAAATGTCAGCCTTGAGGGCTGTGTTCCTGTGTTGTTGATGCTATGGAGGGAGGATGTTGCAAGATGTTGGCAGCTGCATCTCCTCAGTGTTACATGATGGAGTGAACCTCCTGGAATGCTCTTTGTACTTTTTGGAAATGTTGAGCCTCAGTGGCAGGTTGTTGCACGTAGGTATAACATATTTCCAGCTTGGTTATTTGCCAGGGAGGAGAGTGTGGTATCTACTACCGTAGTCTCTGTAATAAGTACATGTAATAGTGTGTGATACTTACATCTCTAAATGCCTATTTACGGCTCATTCTACCCAAATCTCCATTACAGGCTGGAAGGACTTGTGTGTTAGAAATTCGAGTGTACAGTGATTTCAATTCATGAACTGTGTCATAGTTATTCATATTGAACACATACTGGTGTTCTCAATCATACAGGGACAACGCAAAACCTGTAAAATCAAAGGTGTCTGGCTACGGATGTCACAGGCGGGTTCTGTTCCCCTCATTTTGAGTGTGATATTGCAGGAATATTGCTGTAGTGACATAATGGTGTAGGTATTCGTTGATAATTTTGAAGACTTAGTTCCGATTCCTCATAGATACAATTGCATTAACCACATTTTGGGTGATGTTCCTGAGATATTACTAAAAATGGTTTAAACCTCACTCACTCACTCTCTGAAGCAGTTTATCAGCAAATTTACACATGTTGAGAAAATGATTTGAACTTTCTAGCAACATAGCGACAAATTCTATTGATCCAAAGTTCACCATGTCTGGGGATTTGACAGAAAATTGGTGGTTGTTGAAAAAATAATGCACAGGATTGGCGGGTCTTGAAGAAAGGATAATTTTGTAACAAAATACAAAGTATATCTAGAAAGGGTATGTTAGTATGTTGTGTTTTGTCTTTTCAGGAAGGGTCCTGAAAAAATCAATGTCATAAAATTCATGTAAAATTCCTTGTTGTTATGTCATCTGATTACCATGGCAGCAGGAATATGTTATATCTGCTACATGCTGTTCAGATATGGTATGCTTGTCTTCCTAGGTATTAGGACGGTCATTATTCCAGGAACAGTATCAATACTGTCCCGCCAGTTTTAGAATGCTGTGTGGAGAAAGAATGCCTGATTCTAGCGGGATTCTCTCCCCATCTGTGTGCATCTTAGTATGATGTCTTCAACCAACATCAAGCGTAATTATGTATCAGTAATGTATCACCCTCATCCTTCTGTTTGATTCAGATGGGAGTTCACATATATATAAATTGGAGGCACGTGTAATGCGAGGATTCAGACTGTTCCCTTTCTGTGACGTTATGTGTAACTCTTAGTGAAAACATTTTACTACTACTGCTGCTGCTACTACATGGATTGATGGTCATGCTGATGATCACTGGATTGTCTACTTGAGGCATTATTTGTTGACAGCTTTCATTATAGCTTGAATATTGCTGAATGTGGCATAAAGCTAAACTCACTCACTACTACTTCAACAGCTGTTGTTGCTGTTACTACTACTACTACTACTACTACTACTACTACTACTACTACTGCTACTGCTGCATGGATTGATGGTCATGCTGATGATCACTGGATTGTGAATGCTGAATGCTGAATGTGGCGTAAAACTAAACTCACTCACTACTACTACAACAGCTGTTGTTGCTGTTGTTGCTGCTGCTGCTGCTGCTGCTGCTACTACTACTACTACTACTACTACTACTACTACTGCTACTGCTGCATGGATTGATGGTCATGCTGATGATCACTGGATTGTGAATGCTGAATGCTGAATGTGGCGTAAAACTAAACTCACTCACTACTACTACAACAGCTGTTGTTGCTGTTGTTGCTGCTGCTGCTGCTGCTGCTGCTACTACTACTACTACTACTACTACTACTACTACTGCTACTGCTGCATGGATTGATGGTCATGCTGATGATCACTGGATTGTGAATGCTGAATGCTGAATGTGGCGTAAAACTAAACTCACTCACTACTACTACAACAGCTGTTGTTGCTGTTGTTGCTGCTGCTGCTGCTGCTGCTGCTGCTACTACTACTACTACTACTACTACTACTACCACTACTGCTCCTACAACAACTACAACTACTGCCACTACTACTAGACCTACTACAAATATTCTTTTGTGTTAATTCAGTGGAAATTCCAGTAAAGTCTTAGCTTTTGGCCTTGATGATGATGATGATGATGATGATGATGATGAATCTGTGGTCTCCCTTATATTTGTTACAATCAGCATTATATTTTCAGTGTTAAGTCTACAGCCAATTGTGCTGCTCCACAGACAGGACAGTTCTAACCCTGACAATCCTCTGTTTGGTCTTACAGTTTGCGTAGTGTTGATACACTCATGTAATACTGACTTTGTCACCAGGTCGTCTTGTTGACAACTTGTCCCAGGTCATGGAGACAGTGTGAAACTACTATCACAGTGGTGGTGTGTGTTACTTTGATGGGAGTCAGTTTACTGTAAATATCTCAGTAGGATTGACTTGTGGGTTTGGACCTTTACTCCCAACCACTAACAGGACCGTAGGATGACTGAAGCTGATATCTGTATGATGCTCAGCAAGATATGTTTTGTTTCAGTATTGCCTTTCATGTTCTTATTCTGATGTTCCTTTGACATTTTTAAGAGACTGAAGTTGCATAAGGATCAAAGAGTACATTCTTCTGAATCATTAGTGAATTTGAAAAATAACCTCTTTTATGAATTTTGGGTGACATTTGACATTAAGTCAATGTTCAAGTTAAAACCTTATTTGAAACCGAAGGTTTGTGATGGCAACTATATATATATATATATATGAATGAATGATAAATTCTGTGCCCAATTTAAGTTCAAATTTATTCAAGGAAAGTCAGTGCCACTCTTAACTGGGTCTTATATATATATATGAATGAATAATAAATTCTGTGCCCAATTTAAGTTCAAATTTATTCAAGGAAAGTCAGTGCCACTCTTAACTGGGTCTTTAAGAATTTAAAAAGTTTAGTCTGTAGGAATTAAAAAATCTGCCAACATTATTTAGGATATTTTGGATGAATATTTCATGTTCAGAATTATCTGGTTATCTTAATTCAGTCACAAGTATTTTCATACTTCAAACATATGCATGTATGTCATATCTGTTGTAGTTCTAAAGCTTGTTTATTCATAGCCCAGTTTTGTCTCTCTTTCAAGGTGAGTCTATAATCTTGCCTGTATTTGATTGAGTAATCTATCTCAGCAAATGATCCCCAGGCAGGTTTTTTAAACATACATGATACCACAAAACCAGTCTCTGGGACGAGCATGCAGCTTGTGATGAATTTGCAGTGTCTATACAACTTGCCTACAAACACTCCTGACATTTATAACGACAAGGTGCATTTTTTCTGTGTCTCAAGATAACAAAGTTTGACCTGTGTCGATATCCTACCACATCAAGAAGATTTCAACTCACATGGAGAATATGGTATTAGTTTCCTGCACAGGGTTGGATGAGCTGTACAAATTTGAAATCTGACAACTGCTGATATATGATTATTAGGCAGGTATGTGAAACTGACCTTTAACAGCCATATCATGTTCACCTGCAGATGTGCAGTGAATTGAAAGAGATTCATCTCAGAAACACCAACTGGGACAAAATCACATGTCGGCATGAGTAAGGATTTATGTGACTTTTCAACTTTGAGGTATGGTCAGGTTTAAATTCTGTATCTGCACAGATGCTGTGTTTATGTTCATATGGTTAGAGAGTAATGAAGATGCTTGTGGGTGATCTTTGATAGATGAATGTGTGTTTGATATGTTTACTTTTATAAGTTTTATCAAGATGTGAGATGGTTTACATTGAAGAGTATTCTTTGATGTGACAACGAACATGGTGCATTTAACACATGCACATTTGTTGACTGCTGGTGCAAGTTTGTTTATGTTGTTCTTAACTCTCATGAGGAGAGAATTTATGGATGTAGCTCTTTTTAGAACGAGGAGCACTAATAATGTTTAGGAGTCTAACTTTCTCCTTTGCCCGCAACTGATGATGACTTCAGTATTATGTGTTCTTAATGATAAAAAGGACGGTTGGGTGGCATAGTGGCGAAAAACTTTTCCTGTCATTCCAAAGATCCAGGTTCAATTCCAAACATGGGTACAATGTGTTAGGCTCATTTCTTGTGTCCCCTGTAAGGATATTGCTGAAATATTGGTTATAGAGGTGTTAAACTCACACAAATACAAAATTATTCCAATGTAAATGCTTTTTTGTCATATTAAGCACTTAGAGACTGAACTGATGCCTTGCCAATGAAGTTGCAAGTGATCCATTTCCATTGGTCCAAATAATAACTATTTTTTTCTATCACAAATATATCCTTTTAAATGGATCTCAGATTTTAATGTCAATAACATTGACATAATACCATGTGGATGTCCAAATTTCTCAACACCCTGCTGAAACTTTGACCAGAATAGGTACCAGTCATTGAAGCTTCAAGAAAGTTTAGAGTTATCTCCCCTTCATGTATTGAAGTGAGTTATTACCCTTCTCGTATACATCACTCAACTACAACCCTCAGTCACTCTTGAGTTCACTAATAAAACTAAGGGTTATTTTGGCTTTTCCTCAGACAGCTTTTTGGGGCTGGCTATAGATAATTTTTGCCATTTATCTTGTCACAGCAAGTATTTCCAAATGACTCAGTAAGATAAAGTGCCCAGATTGCCTGGTATAGATCTAAGGGAAATAAAGTCAGGTTGGTCTTCCTTTAGATAAAGACGTGGGAGCTGTTTCCTGCTTTAGTAGAGAACAGAAGGGGGTTGAGCTTGTTTATCACAACCCTGCCATGAAGCATTTTGTTTCAATCACAAATTGATCAATGTTTGCTTTCATGTGCATGTGTTACCTGTTTTTTTTAAATGTTTTTGTTTTGGATGTGTTCCCCAGTTAGATCTGACAACCTCTAAATGACAGGTTTGTCAGGTTGAGTTATCTTCCTTTGTCACAGAGGGCAATCTGTGTCAGATTGTTGCCCTGTGTTGTGACTGCTGGTGTCGGAGGTGTAGAGGTGGTGGATGGGTTAGGGAGGTGATTCTCTGTCAGATGGTTAGAATGTTTCACATGGGGGTGGGAATTTGTTGGATGGGGGTGGGTAGTTGAAGGGATAGGGGTGGGTTGTTGAAGGGATGGGATGGGGTTGGGCGTGAAAGGTCACATTATCTTTGGATAAGGTCATGGAAATGCTGAAAAATCTGTTCGTGTCAAAATATTGTTCATATTTTTTTCATTACAAACTATCTACTACTGAAAACAAGGCTACGGATATGCACCACAGGAGGGCTTTACAGTCTTGCCCTTTTGCGTCCTTCGCAAGATGTTTCCAACAGAATGTATGTTACACCATGCTTCAAGGGAAGGGGAGCTGAGGTGGGGTAGCTTAGCAGTTAAAGCATTCACTTATCTCACCAAAGACCAATGTTTGAATCCTCATTATGGAAAACTATAACAAGTCCATTTCTGCTACCCCTTCAGTGATAAAACCAGAATATGACTAAATTCGGCTTATAACTAGAATCACTCACTCAGTACACAGTACATCGGTATATAATACCCACCATCCATAACAGTTAAAATAATAGCCATGAAATAATTGGACCCTCTTTAGCTTCTTTTATATGTGAAGCACAGGAAGGATCATGAAAAAACACATTAAGTATTGGTAACTCCAAACCACAAAATGGAGAATGCAAATAATGAAATGGCAGTTACTCAGACCTGACAGGTCGGTATTGAGGTATGCCTGTCATAATGTAGTGCATTAGGCAACTTACTGCAACAAGAGCAATTATGTCAGCAATAGAGTTAAATCACAGGTAATCAGAGAGATCAGAGGATGAACCCAGGCACTGATACACATCTCTACAGCTGTCTTCCATGCGTGCCAAGTGCATTTGTAAGCATATTTTTTGTGTGTCGAAATTGCCATATAATCATGTCTGCATGCTCCATGTGCTCTGCAGAGCAAAACAACCTTTGGATACGATGACAGGTATCCTTTGTGCTCTTGGTGCAATAATGGCCAACTTGCACCTCAGATACACATTTACTGTGCAACAAATTGCAGCTTTGGTGTTCCTGGGGATGTTAATCATAGTCTCCTTTTCACACATCTAATTGACACACATCACATATCCAAGCCTTTTTCAAATGCGGAATGATTTTCTTAACAGCTGGTGAATTAACCCTCTAAATTTCAACCGAGCAATTTTGTTTCTGCTTTTGTTGCTAAGGATCTTAATGCATTCAGTTTTTTCAGGAGTGTGGTTTTGTCAATAAGCTTCTTTTGTGAATTTATTTGTAAATATGATTTGAATAATAGCTGACATCACTTGTAAATATCCTGATACCATGTTGCAGGGCTGGTTACACCATAACCATGATATTTGAAATAGAAAAATAAATATAAACTTGATGCTGTTTACTTTAGACTGTGAAATGTGTAAAGTACTTTTTGGTAATGCCCGCTATGATGTTGCTGAAATCTTGCAGAAACTAAAAGCGGTGTAAATGAACTCCGTGAACCTAGACTAATGCTTCAGTCCCTGAACATATGTAATGTTCATGATAGCAAACAAACCCATGTAGACTGAAAAGGAGACCCAGGAGAATCTGGGATTCAGAACCTGAGGAAGTCTAGACTTGCTTCATTTAGAGCTTTAGCATTGCAGAAGGCTTGGCAATAGGGAAACTAATGTGGTTCAGGGACTGTGAGACCGACAAATTAAGGGAGGGCTAGGCAGTAGGGACAATAATGTGGTTCAGGGATTGGGAGACAGACTATATTGCAGGGAGGGCAGGTAGAAGGGAAAACAATGTGGTTAAAGGACTGTGAGACAGACGATCTGTGAGTTTTGACCTTGTTGCTGGCCACACAGGTTTGTTTTCCTACTCTGCAGTAGGGCATGTATGCAGTAGTTGTCTGAGGCACTGTGATTCCCTGTGCAGGGTTACCTCCCTTGGGCACACTTGCTGCCTTTGATGTGGGTTCGATTACCACTTGGCCCTGATTATGTTTCCTGGTTTGTCAGCACAGTACCACTGCTCCTGGCTTTCACGGAATTGGTAAATGTCTGAGACCTGCATCACCTCTGTCTTTCCACCCCTCAAGCTGACATGAGCCATAACAAGAATACCAACTCACTTATTTACTTTAATAATAACAGTCCATATATCGTGTACATGTCTCTACACATAATGCATTCTCGAAGCACCCAAACAGTCTGATTGATGATATCCCTTATAACACCAAGCTGTCTGTGAGCCAGTAAAAGAATCAAATTACTATATATTATATTCATGGGGTTAGCCTTGAGTGAGTGAGTGTATTTTTACTTTGCACTTTGCAACATTCCAGCTATATGCTGGTGATCTGAAAATAATTGAATCTGGACCAGACAAAGCAGTGATTAAGAGCATTATCATAGATCCATGCAAATGGGATAAGATGACATGTCCACCAAGTCAGTGACCACCCAATCCTCTCAGTGACTACGAATGATATGCAAGGGTTATTGAAGACAATTCTAACCCAGATCTTCACAGGTCCAGTACTCTATCACAGATCTTCACAGGTCCAGTACTCTATCACAGATCTTCACAGGTCCAGTACTCTATCACAGATCTTCACAGGTCCAGTACAGTCTTAAATGGAGTCATTCTAGGTCTAGGGCAATGAAGTGTTTCATGGACAGTGAAAGAGACTATGAACCTATTTTGAAAGCAACTTTCAGTTTTGTTACAGTAAGGGTTAAGCATCCACTGTCAGAGCTGTGGTGGTCTGCTAATGCACAGGAGAGTCTCCCTCTGGATGAACATCATCAGCCAGTTCCAGACTTCCTGGCAACTTCCATGTTTATTTACAGCTCAGGGCAATTCCAGAGTGGCTGTTGATCTCAAACTAACCATTATAATTGCTAGTTTACAGAGCTCGTGAAAAACTAACAAACATGACTACTTGTGACAAGACTGATGCAGTTAGTATATGCATCACTGCTGAGGAGGATGTATTTGTCTGAGCAAGATATTTATTGCGTTTCCCTGCACTCTTTTGACAGCTGCAGGTGTTTAAAGATATTTATTTATTTTGTAGTTTATACAATAATGTAGCTCCAAGACTGCATTGAAAAAGTCCATCATTGTCAAGTCAGGATAAGCAGATACCATTCATTTCCAGAGATATTAGAATCTTGATGTTTCTTTAATTCCCTAAATAAGAATTTTAATCAAAGATTTGTTGCTTTTTAGGACTTACACAAGGCTGAGATTATTGTTTATCAGTTTGCTTTGGTTGTTTGAAATATAAATACATACCAGTTGTTAGCTTAGTACCTTCTATTTTTTGTTTGCTTGGCTTTGGGAGTTTGGTTTTTTTGTGACAACGTATATGTAATTTTTGGTTATACCTGTCCATAAACTGACAACTAAAGTGTGTTTCCTTATCTTCTTGGGAGTCGCTTCTGTGATCAGCAGACGGACAAATAATTGAATGTTGTCACAACCAATATCAGCAGTATTTAACCAAGGACTTTTAATAGCTTTTCTGTTTGAATTGCAACCTGAGTCCCTATTCTCGAAAGGATCTTAGCCCTAACATATCCTAACTTTGATCCTAGCGTCTAGGATAGGTGTCCTACCCTATTTTCGAAAAGTATCCTAGCACTAGGATCTGACTTGTCCTAAGTCCACCTCAGTGGAAATCAACATGGTGTGGTACTTGTTTGTTCACCAATTTTGACGTTGTGAAAACTTAATTACAACTGAATTTACAACAGCACACAGTTTGTTTGTTCACCAATTTTGACACAGCTGAATTTACAACAACAAGCAGTTTATATGTGTTTAGAAGATTTTTTTAGTTTATATCATCAATTTATCAGTTGTGAATAAGACTTGCTTGTTGCAATACACATATTCTTTGGATCTACAACCGATATGTATTTTTATTCTGACATATTCTATCCCTTTTTATTCTCAACATCGCTCTTTTCTGTCGCATTCCTCTTAAATGTCAATGTCAAGGCCGACTTGATAAGGGAAAGAACTTCTGTTTATTTCCTAAGTGAATTTTCACTTTGTGAGATGATGCATAATGAAAGTTCAGTGATAATCATTATGAAAATCAAATGAAACTATTTTTTGAATGTCTTAATTCTCTTTTCAGCAGACTTTCAAAGTCTGATGACAAATGTTATGTCCTAGTTTAATAAATGAATTTGATGTGATGAAAATATTTAATATGTTAATGTGTAACAATACTTAGATCTGATAAGATGGTTTAGATCTATTCAAGTACAAGTTCACTCTATTTTTCTGGATACAAGGTATGAATTTTTATTATAAATATAATTAATTGCAATTTCTTCTAGATCAAGTAAGTCCACCAAAAGCTGAATTTCACCACTTTCAAACCTTTTATTTCGATTTCTAGTTTCACCATTTGTCTTGTAAACAAGATCGTAGCTGCTCTTACATATGTGTTTTTCATGCAATGAATTATAGATAATATTTAGGTGAACTTGATGAAGGTTTTTTTCTATCTCACCTACTGAAGAGCTCACTATCCTAGCTAGGATCTGTTACTAAACTTAGGACAAGGATAAGATCGTTTGGAGAATGGGTCTTATCTTAACAGTAGGATGTCATTACTCCTGTCCTAACTAGTTAGGATCTGTCTTAGCTGGGACACTTTCCAGAATAGGCACCCTGACTGAGATGTGGAACTTCAACACATTTCACAGAAAAATGTTTAATAAAAAAAAGTGACAAATTTGTAATGTGTATGACTCACATACAGAAAAATAATTTCAACTGTATATGGGTCAGCTGACATTAAACATATATCCAAAGGATACAGATACAACACAGTTATCTCTCAGTGGCAATGAGTCATTTTAGGTGAGTGACAGAATTGTCATATCTGTTACAAACATCAGTTATGACTTCATCTGACCCCTCACACATCTGGACCGTCTGATTTTCACGTCCAGACGAGCTTACCTGGGAAGTGATCCACCTGTAGTGTGTGGCCATGGAAGGTCATTCGGAGTGTGGAAACATTGTGATCACGACTGTAGTGCCTGATGTTACCAACCTGCATACCCCAGATGATTCATGTTGATTCAGATCATCTTCTTTTGTTGGTTGTAATATGGGTACCAGTAAGGCATAATTCAACAATAATATGACACATGAAATAATATTTATTGTGATTGTGAAATATGCATTACAGAATTTGTTTGGTTGAATTGTCTTTTACCTGACATGTGGAAGAGGCCAGAAAACCAAAGTTATTTTTATCGTAGAATCACTAGGGGCTGTCAGATATTGAATTTGTGGATTTTTCTGAGATACTTGGAACTGTGCATCTCCCTTACAAATACATGCATTCATTGCAAAAATACTTTCTTCCCGTAAGATTGGTTTGTTGCTTGGCAGTTTGAACCGCTCTCTGCAACGTTCCAGTTATGTGGCAACTCTCTGTGAATAATCAAGACTGGACCAGACAATCCAATGATCAACAGCATGAACATCGATTTATGCAAGTGGTATGCCAACCATGTCAGCAAACCTGACCACCCAATCCCATAAGTCACTTCTAAGAACAAGCACTGGTTGTTGATTATCAGTTCTAACCCGAATCTTCATGGGTCCCACCAAAAGAAATGATTCAGCAATCTGACTACTGCTGTTAAGGCTGCTTGCGAGAAAAAAAAAAATGTTATGATTAGGATTCTTTGAAACTTGAGCATGTTCTTTTGAAATTAGAAACTACTGTTGGCTTAAATACCTGTTTGTTCTGGTCAAGCATGCACTGTTTGAGGATCTTCCTTGAGATAGGTTTCTTCAGGTTCGGGGGAGGGTGTACTGGGTCGTCCAGGACAACCGCAGGGTGTCAAGCCAAAAATAACCACTCATGTTGACTGATTAATTTAACGCTGTGGAATTATTTGGATGGGAAATTTTCTCCTCGATTGCATGCATTATTCATTGGCTAGTGGGAGGTCAGCCTTGCACTTAACCTTTCATTATTGGACCTGACATGCACAGACTATCAACATCTCAGGCAGCTTACAGTTCTTTTGTTCACCAAATGTCTGATCCCCTTTCAAGGGTGAAAAAAACATCGCTTTAATCTGCCTTGACCTCACCATGGGTTTTGTCAGGTGATAAAGATGCACGAGACTCGCTTGTGTATTACTACCTGTGCTGGATTAGCGGGTATCCTGTCCTGATAATACCAGCTCACCTAGTATTCACATAGCCCAGTACTGGGGAGATTGACGTGTTGATATGGTCACACTTGAAATTGACGTGTAATTGACGATGCGGGGCAAGAAAGGTAAATGCACCTATCTAAGACTGATTGTGGTATTGATCTGTATTTACAGTGTTTGTCTGATGGAATTTGAATAATTTGTTGGGCACATCTGGCTGGTTGATATGACAGGTGGTTGTCTGAAGGTTATCAAACATACCTGAGATAGACAGCAGCTACAGTATTGCAATCTGCATCAGCAGGATGGAGACTATACATTTAGCGAATATAGTTACAATCATCATTCTTGTGGCTTTATGAAGTATATTTTGAGTTTCCGATAGCACTGATTTGAATTGACTGTCAACACAGATCGTATGGATCGATAATCTTAACGATTAAATTACCAGTGCATTAAAATGAACCGCTAAATCATTAAGTGACATCTTCTATTATTATTATGATTATTAATGGATTACAAACTAAATACAGTATTCTGAACATAATTTAGCAATGTCATGAGATATTAATAATGACACAATTGTCATATCAATAATAGTTAATGATTCTTCCCACATGTGATATTTATGATCATTGACCCAAATACCTCAACTACTTGTTACGTTGTGACATGTAAGTGTGAAGGTAGTATCTTTAAGGCTTCTGCCTTTCACTAAAAGACAAGCCAAATTTTACATTGAGTGTCCTGAAAGGACATTATGCACCCATGTTTGAAGGTTGCTAAAAACAAAACAAAACCAAAATGGTAATTTGATGGTGATACACTTATTTTGAGTCTCTTAGGTATGTTTTGGACGTGCCTTTGGTTTGAAATGTTTTGGTGATCGCATACAGCATTGTACAATTCCAGTTTCAATCTCTCTTGTTTATCCAAGATGTTTATTACATATCTTAAACTACTGAAAAGATCACCTGAACCTGTGTAGTCAGGGAAACAAACATCTGCCTCGTTTCATTGTTAGTTGATTACATTTACTCATTCAAACATTGTGGTAGTGTAAATGCTGATATGCTGTTTAAAACCAGCCAATGCATTCTCAGTCAGCATATATATACTGTACACAAGGACTTGAGGTGGAAACGGAGATGAGAAAGGCAGCGGGTGTAGTTATTTATCACACCTCACATGCTCATCTTCCCTCTGTGTGACTTTAGTCATATATGTCAAACATGATTCTTGTCAACTTTCTTTCTGTTTATTGAACAGCTAACAACCATAAGACTGATATCTAATGAAATGTCTTTCAAAGACATGTTCAGGTTTGTAAAAGGCTGATCATAGTGTTCAGCACAGGTTGTCGAACTTCTTGGTATGAATTTAATGTTGATTTGATGGAGTTTGTTATCTGAAGCACTGTTCAGTTTACATTCTATTCATCTTGCTTATGATCTCTGTGTAAAGGCACTTTGATGTTTGGGATTGCAGCCCATAGCTCTACCAGGATCTGCTGATTGAGCGCTTACATTCTAGATTCAACTTGGTTGTTTGTATGTGCTTGCGGAGTACTTTGACGATGTGAACCACTTTCAGATAATACATGTCTTTATTCCATATATTGAACCATGAAGATCCAGATTTGAATTGATCTTCAGCAACCCATGCTTGTCATAAGAGGCAACTACCAGGATCGGGTAGTCATGCTCGCTGACTTGGTTGACACATGTCATTGTTTCCCAATTGCATTGAGTGATGCTCATGATGTTGATGACTGTATTGCCTGGCCCCAACACAGTTATCTGCAGACAGCCACCATTAAGCTTGAAGATTGCTGAGTGTTAAGCATGAAACAAATCAAACCAAATCTTACAGTTTTGCTTATGTAATGTAGAAATTTAAATTATTTCTTTTTACCTTACAGACTTATGCAAGTCTAGTTTTAAGGCTGCCCAGAACGATAAGTCATGGATCAATGGCAGTTCTATGCTTATAATAGCCGAGATTTAAAGGGACATTAAAGAATGCTTGTCTTTCCTTAGGACGACTTTTCCATTTTGCTTTTATAAAGGAGAAATAATGATTTAAACAAATAGTTATTGACCTATCAACTTAGCAAGCTTAGGAACTGTTTATGAATATGCATTGTTCTGTCAGATGAATCTTCACAGGTGAATCTTCACATACTGCTGGTTTGGGAATAATGCTGACTTGACTAAATCAGTAAATGATGAAAGTTTGAAAATATGGCTTTTATATTAAATGATTAATTCTGTGTGGTAAAACTGTCCCATTTTTCAAGATCTGTGTTTATTAACCTGGAAAATAACACAAAAATCTCAACTTGAATGTCAGATTATGGTAGCAGTCCATTTGTCAAACTTGGTGTCAAAACATTTTGAAGATAATTGGATTTGGCTTTTTTCATCATATTCAGTGAAGGTTTTCTGTGAGTGTTTTCAACACTGTCACTCAGTGTTGGATGGAAGAGCAGAGATATTTCTTCAGAACTGGAACTAATATTTATGGACTTTACAAACGTACTGAAGAGAAATCTATATTTTCATATGGACTGAGTTGATTCACTCACATATTTTGTGAATTTAAGCGTAAACTTTCAAAAATTCATTTTGGTGTTATCTATAATTGGATGTACATGACGATTTTGTAAAGGAGTATTTTCACCTTTCACCCAAATTGTGCAATCCATGCCTTTAAGTAAGTCACAATTCTTGAGAATAAAGGAGACGGTGATGAAAGATCTGGGCTAGATTTTGTTATCCCATTAACAGATCCACTTGCAATGCAAGGTGGAACCAGTTTGGTTTATTATCAAGACTGACTACTCCCTGGCATCAGTGTTTCACCATGGTTCATCACGTTTCCAGGAGTCTTGAGTGTTTTAAAGGATACCTGTTTCAGTTAATCAGGAAATCTTTGTGTCAGATATTATCTATGATATAATTAACAATGTAGCTCAAATCTGTACTAAGACGAAACACTGTGCCACTGACTAAACGATTTCTGGTTGTTAGATTGTGTCTCTTTGTGAAAGTAGTAAAACTATTCAATCCTGGGAAATGCTCCTTTAATTTCCATTTGGTATTTTACTCCTCATTTTTAGCTTTGAGGAGTGAAATACCCCTGAGTCAAAATAAATGTCTGGAGCCCAGGGTCATTGATCTTAGGTGTCCCTCCTGTACTGTTAGGGATATTTACGCTGAGGCCATGGGCTTCTTTCCAGATACTCGGAATGTTGGTCTGTGTTGTTACTACAGGTCTGTGTTTTAGGCCTGCAGAGCCAAGAACAAGTGGAACTAGGCTGAGAATCATATGTGTCATTGTACTCTGACAGTGTGGATCATTGCCAATGTTGTAAATAAACTTGTTTATATAAACTTAAGGTTGATAAAGGGTAGACTTTCATGAATAAGCTGGAATACATGCTTGTATAACAGCTTTTATTCCATTGTACTCATTTTTATACATTCATCTGTTGATATGGAAACCTCTGATGCTGATATAGTACTCTATTAGAAAAGAGATCAGACATGTACAAAATCCTTGTATGTCAAGCAGATGTATTTGCAAACAAGGATAATCAAGACAATGGGTGTAAAACAACCATTCATTCATTCATTCATTCATTCATTCATTCATTCATTCATTCATTCATTCAAATAAATGAGAAAGGTCCTAAGTCTGTACCTGATTTGTACAGTAAAGTGTTACGGAGAGCAGATGTATGAACACCTAGCAGGTGTGAATGAATGAGGTCGATAGAAGGGATGTAAAACATGCATTCATTAATCCAAGGATACAGTGAAGAACTTTGTGCAATCTGAAGCTGATTAGTACCCTGAAGTAGATGGAGAGCAGACGTGAACATGGGCAGCAGTTAGACACTGAGAACCAACTGGGTAGAGACAGGGGTGAAAAACTGAACAGAGGCTGGCGAGCAGCTGCTTCATGCAGCATTCCTGATGGAGAGTATGTATACTCATGGCTGACTTCAATTACCTGAACTTCCCATGTTTACTCCAGCTTGAGAGAAGGAAAACAGGAGGCAATGACCATAGACTGTGAGGTGCACCATGCTTATCACATAACTAGCAGTCACAGTATCAAATTTTTTAACAAGATTCATTTGATTGTCTGATTTGTTTAAAGGCTGCTTTTGCATAGGGCAGTAGTGAAAGCAAAACCTATTTCCATCTTTTACCAAATTTTGTGAATGGTTTTAGGCTATAACCTTGTGGCAGAACATGCCTTTCCTTTTTCATGAACCTCTGGTGTCATCACTGATTTTTAGTGAACCTTTCGAATCGTTCTCACAGTTTTTTTGTTTTCTTTACACTAAATGGAATTTGTATCTGAGGATAGTCAAAACTGGATTGCAATTTTGTACTCTCACGCTATGTTTAATGCCAATACTTGATACTGTATTATTTCAAGCTTAAGATTTAAAGGATTAATGTAGGTCAGTCTAAATAAACTTAATCCCAGTATTATTCATTATACTCCTCTAGTGAGTCTAACAAACCCTAGTAGGAGGTCGCGTCAGGTGACCTTTGACACTGACCAGTCAGAGAACAGCTTTCCAAATCGCAAAAGTGGACATTCACACATACCATCTGAACTTTCACCTCAGAAAGGTTTGTTTCAGAACAGTCCCAAATGCTCTTTTCATGCACATGGGGCATGCTACAACACTGCCAACAATGAGTAAACAGTTGCTGAAAATAGTGTTTTAGTCAATATTCAAGGATGTCAGCTTGCGGAAATATTGGCTATGGTAACCATGTCATCAGAAAGCCCTAAGCATATATACACCAGGTCAATTATCTGAGTTTTATGCAGATTTTTGTTTGCTGATGGATCAGTGTCAGTGATAGGGGAGTTTGTAAGTCCCGCCAAACCTTAAACAGTAACTGATGTTTTATTGGTGTAATCTGTTTCAGCAGTCTCGCATTTGATTGGACGTTCGTAGGTCGCTCAAAGGTTACCTGATATGACCTCCTACTAGGGTTTGTTAGACTGGTATGGGAGTGTAAGGTATAATGCTGAGACTAACTTTATTGAGACAGAATGTAGATTTGCTTTGTTGATCGTAGATATCATTTGTGACTGCTATTATTGATATTCTTGCTCATGCAGTGGGCGAGCTGTCTAAGGCACCAGGCTAGTAATCTAGTGAGTTTGGTTGTGCCGGCATCGAGCCCACCTGTGACTGGGTGTAAAAACCTTGGAGTCAACTTTCTGGGCAGACTCTTTCAGTGTTGTCACAACCCCTATTGTACAGTACATAATCCTGTGCACTGTACTGAATCCACAAATCTTTTGATAGATGTCGAGATGGTGCCACATGAATACATGCAAACGCCTAGTTGTGGGTTACAGCAACGTGCTGTAAACTTTGACAAAGTACTGTCTCATTCCACCAGCTCTGAATGTGTACCTCGTAGGGGAGAGCCACATTAACAAAGTGTGAATAGCAGGCTGCAACAGTTGTCTGATCCCAGGTAGTTGAGATTAAAAAAACGATGTGCCATTGTGACGGACATCCAATGACTGAATAAAAACAAAGCCCCTTTGATCAGTTGATTTGGATATCGGCAAACTGGATATCATTGATATATAAATGTTGGTATTGTAATAATAATGTACTTTTGGAGGGATGGCAAGATTCAGCATCCTTGTGGACCAATGCAGGATTTGAACCAGACTTTGGTTGTGATGAGATGATGCTTTGACTACTGATAATCATCCCTGAGCCAGAAGTGCATTTTCCTCTGAAAAGTGACCAAGTACCACTTGATTTTGTCAAATTTAACTATCAAGTTAATCACTCTTGGCCAGGTGGACAACCTGAGAACCACCTCAGATCAGCCAGAGTAAACACGACCTACTTATGTCATGTTACCATAATTTATCTGTCTTACTATGGGTGGTATAAATGTAATATTATGTGAGAGAATCGGTTTGGCCTTAACTGAATTTGAGTAGAATATGTGGCTTCGTTAGTGGACTTAACATATTGTCAGCATGTCACCATGATCTAATTTAGTTTTTACCAACAGCTCAAAACGATGCCATTGAAAAATTGTTTGTTGATTTCAATAACCCAGAAATACGTGAACAACCAAAAGAGCTTGTATGCTTGTATGGGGTAAACACCTGCTTGTTTCTGAAAGTACAAGTGTTAATAACCATTAATTAGTCTTAATTAGAACTTGCACTTCCTACTGCTCTGCTCCATGAGATTACCCTGTCAATCACAGCTAAGACAAATGTCCATTGACGCCTCTTGATGATGATCAAATGGTGCAATTACTGGGGTAATTAAGAGCAAGATCCTGCAGCAGGAGATTAGATTGATGAAATAAACATTTGTCTGAGGATGCCTGGAACATAAAGACTTACTTTCCTGAGATGTGGAACTGGAGATGATGTGTTCTCAGGACTGGACATCTTGGAGGCGGGTGTTGATTAGAGATGTCTTTATAGGACTGTTGCCAAGACACGGACACTGCATCCTCTGTTTGAAAATGAAGTGTGCAAACCAACTTTTCTAGAATTTTTTTTTAATTCAAACACTTTGATAAAATTTTCAGTATGCTTTAAACGTCAATGCTTAGTTCTCTGTGAAAGGAAGGTTGGAGCAGTTAATGTATAGGGTAAATGTTTGTTTTGTCTGTAAATAGAATCTTCGAATGGCTGCCTGTTTAAGTTTTCGTGTGATAGTAACTTAAATTTTGATAAGGACAGTGCCATTCATGTTGTTTTCTTTATTGTCTGGGTAACCTCATGGGCATATCTTGTTTCTGATGTCATAGTCTAGAGTCGGTAATGTAAAAGTAATTTTGCTTTGATGAAATAAATTTCACACAACATCATTTTCCTTCTCCTAGGGGTCAGGTATTGCACATTGATAAGAAACTCTACCAAAGAAAAAAGGGGTAAACCGATGACCATGCACCTTCTTGAGTCAAATTCAGGTTCAAACTTGTAGGATATGACAAAAAAATGTACATAAATGATTACTCCAGAGTCAGTGTGAGTTCTTGATGATTCTTGTGTCAAGATTTTTCTCTCCCCATGTATTTGAAGGATCATATGTTTCACAACTCGGTCTGAGCAATTCTATGTTTGAGCAGCATAGTTCACTAGGCTCCTGCTGTAGGTAGAAAAAGAGAGACTATGTGTTTTAATCTAGCTGTCCATATGGTATTAATGTCTGCTGAGCTGATGGTTATGGATGACTTTGAGCTGGGAGGGTCAATATGTATTGTCACAGATTGAGTTCGATATCAAAGTGTCAAAACCATGTCTTTGTGTCTCAACACGTGGAGGGTGATAGGTTAACCTACTTGTTAAAGTGTTTGCTGGTCATAATAAAGACCCAGGTTAGGATCCCAACATCAGTACAATATGTGAAGCCCATTTCTGGTGTCCTGGCCCCTAAACCCTCACTAAACCTCAGTCGCTCACTCAGATTCCTGGTGTCTCCCCCGCGGTGTTATTGCAAGAATATTGCTTTAAAGTGGCATACTCACTCACTTACTCACTCACTCACTCACTCACCCAAACAAAATGTGAATTATTGTGTCTAGTCCTGCTGTCAAGCAGTGTAGTCTAAACTTGGCTGAACCAAAACGTAGCTGACTGTGTAAAGGCATAATCTTTGATCACAGCCTGAAGTCGCCAAACTAATCATACTTTTCACACATCTTGGTTACCCCATTGTAGTGAAATACAACACTTCATGTTTATAAAACATCTCATAACTTCCAAAAGCTTCACACATCTGCTACATGATATCTGAAAACTAGAAGGGAAACTTCAGGGAAATATTTATGTCATTGTTGCATGATGGTCCTTAGATGACCCCACAGCACGTGTATCAGAACAGCAGAAGGATCAGTGATCCAGCGCACAATTGACCTCTTCCATTTGGACTCATCAGCATTCAAGCCATGCAAACAACTGCAAATTTGTCTGTCACATTGCCCTGTGATCTAGCCATTCCTTTGGGGCAGAAGATAAGTAGAAGTCTCGGCTCCAAGTTCTGCTTACATAGCCGGAGCAGGATGAGGAAATTCCTTCCATACCTCACACCCACCCTGGCAAGCCTAATGACACGCCAAGCAGAAAATTGACCCTGGCACCCATCTCTGTAGGGCCATCAACGCATTGACTCTGGCAGCAGGCAATCACAATGAATAGCCTGGGTCGCAGGGATTTGTTTAGGGTTATCAGATGGGCTTTGGTTAAAAAACTCATCAGGTTACTACTGTGAAGATTAGGGGTAGATACAGAAGGAACCCAAGGAGAGGAGTCGGTGGTTAGATCGCTTGTTGTACCCTGTGGAAAGGAAACTATTTTCATTGTACTTGTAGATGTGCTGTCAATGATGTTTATATAGACTAACAAGTATTGTAGTTAGTGAGATTAGGATGGTGTATGTTTCATGAGAGCAGACAGTGAGTAGTGTTTGGAGACATTCCATTTATGACCAAATTAAAAGACTTACCTTGGAATAAATTCTTTGAATGTCATTTAGAAGTGAAAATACATAAGAATGAAGATTTTTATGGATATCAACTTCTTACTCCTTCATCAGGTGATGAAGGAGTAAGCATTAACTCCGAAACGTTGTGTTCTCACATAAAGAAGTTGATATCCATAAAAATCTTCATTCTTATACCTTGGAATAGATTACAACTATTTTAAAGAAATGTTAGGTGATGATCTTATGGGTCAGTAGTTAGGGTGCTTGCCTTTTGCAGCTCTATGCTAGTGTTGTACCACTGTGCTCTGCTCTGTTGTTGCCTATGTTACTAATGCTAGAAGCTCTTGGGGAGAAGGTGCTGGCAGCTGAATTTGATTCCCCTCATGGGCACAATGTATGAAGCCCATTTCATTTATCCCTTGCCGTGATATTGCTACAATTTTGCGAAAGGTGGTATAAAACTATACTCACTCACTCACTCTTGCGTTGCCTTTACATTTTAAGGACCCAAGTTTTGTGGCCTATCTCACCCAACCATGGATGGGTTTAATTCCCCAAATGGCTACTGTCTTTGAAACCAATTTGAGCAGGCAGAGATGTGGTTGAAATATTGCTAAAATATTGCTGAAAGCAGTGTTGAACAAAGGAGTTTGTTTTAAGCGTGAGTGAATGAGGTTAGTTTTACGCCACACTCAGCAATATTCCAGCTATATGGCGGCGGTCTGTAAATAATTGAGTCTGGACCAGACAATCCAGTGACCAACAACATGAGCATCGATCTGCGCAATTGGGAACCAATGACATGTGTCAACTAAGTCAGCAAGTCTGACCACCCGATCCCGTTAGTCGCCTCTTATGACAAGCATAGTCGCCTTTTTTCTCAAGCTTGGGTTGCTCAAGGCCTATTCTACCCCTGGACCTTCACAGGTCTTGTTTTAAGCTCTTTAATGACTTGTACCAAGACTCGTCTTAAATAGCAACTACACTTCATTCAGTCAAAAGTACAGGTAAAGATCAAGTTTACTATCCAAGTATTTGCAAATCCTTAAACAAATCTTGTGATCATTTGACAACGAATAAAACCTTAAACATCGTAAGAAGGCCAGAAATAGCAAGCTTGCAATTGTTATTTATATTTCTGTTTACATGCTGATCTGTTTTTGACATATTTGACATAGTATCCAATTTGTCTCTATGTCTGACCAACTTCTCTGACAGGTATCATATTACCTTCATGGTCATTTACCTACACTGAAGCATCTACCTGGCCATGGTGGTCCAGCTACATCTAAAATATCATTTGTTTACTTCATGGTGGCCAGCCTTTTTACAGGTGTGACAAGGTAACTTACATATCTGGAACAGTGTCTGTATTGTTAAGGCGAAAAAATGTGTTTGCTGGCCTGTGGTTTTGAGCTTGTCTTTTTACATTAAGTAGAAATCCAACTTGGCATGACAAACAGTATATATCATCCTCAAGACATAAGAAATTAGGGAAGGCCCAAAATAGACCAATTTGTTCTCGTGTTCCTTTCTTCAGTTTAGTTTTTCGGTTGTCGTGGAAATGATTCAACTTAATCTCATTGAATATGGTGTACACTTACAGAAACAATAGTGTAATCATTGGATGTGTCTTTAGTCTCTGAAATGTAAATATGTTTGGTTTATTTAGATTCTTTATTATTATGTCTTTAAAATGTGAAATAAAAGAAATTTCCAGGAGTATGTCTTCACTTCCTGATTGGAAATGATCATTTTCAGTGATCCATTTGTGGCATTGTGCTTATGCTCTGTCCAGTGTTCTGATTCTAATAGGATTGATGGGCTAGCCTAATGGGTTAAAGCATCTGCTTATCTCGCCAAAGACCCAGGTTTAATTCACAACATGGATACTAAGCGTGAAATCACTCCCTTATCCTCCGCGGTGATATTGCAGGAATACTTCCAAAAGTGTCGTCAAATTAGATTCACTTACTTAAAGTCATATGTATCCAAAAATCAACATTTTCTCTCTGGTGTTGACAATTTGTTTTCAATATATGTTTCAAAGGTTTTAGGTATGTACATTTCCATATAAGAACCTGTGCTCACACCAGTAGCAAAAGTCACAGTTACTGACGTCTAGTTCCTTAAGTAGAGGTTTCGAAAAGGTGGAACAATTCAGTTAAAGAGCCCTCAAGTCTCCACTGAACTGAGAATGGAAAGAGTACAGGCTGCTGGTGCTGAGAACGAATAGGACTTGAATTAAGATGATTAATGTTTTAATAAGGATCTGCTGCTCCCAGGTCTGAAGTGAGCTGTTTCAGGGCCCCTAGAAAATACTTTATTTACATTGTCTCAATAAACTGGCACTACTGCTACTAAAACTATAAAAACCTGCTACTATTGGGTCAGTACTTCAGTACAATTTATTATCTAATCCTGAGATGCCCACACTGCTCCTGATTCCACAACACTGAGTTCCAGATCTCACACCTGTTAATCCAAACCAAGTACTAGTGTCAGTTGATTTCTCAGATCTTTACATAGATACAAATGAGCAGAGACAGTACCCTTGGCACAGTCCCTTCTCCTCTGAGATTAATGAGAATTTGGGTTATAGTTCCTCGCTCTGGAGATTACCAAGAGCACAAACAGGTGGAGAAAATGTAGAGAAAGTCAAGTTATACTAAATATACTGCTCAAAAGAGATTAAGGAACATCCTCTTCTTAATGAAAGTGTCCTTAGTCTGTCATGGTGAAAACAATTTGCATGTGTATAACAGTTGGAAGCCAGTAGAGGTTCCTTTTGTTTTACACATTTCAAACTTATTGACATGATTTATCTTCACAGAATGTGTAGTATTAAAGCAGGATTGTGTTTTACTGTATTTCAAAAGTGTATGCAGACAGCAAATTTAAGGATATTTGTTTTTAAATGTTTGCAAATCCAGCCTTTTTTTTAAATCTTTGTTACTGCAATAAATCTGAAGCTGATTTATCCTGTCGAGGATGCAGATAAGATGCATGCATGCATCATTGTAATGCTGATGAAGGTGTTATGAGAAACCACGTGCCCTGGAGCCTTTCTTCTGACACCTTACAGGTGATCGTGTCAACCTGCATCAATTCCTCAAAGTGCTTCAGCCATCGTAGTGACTTTTGTAGTGCCACACCCATTTTCAAAATCATGGATCTGCCTTGGGGCAGAAATTTACACAATCAGAGCACATATTCCACTCTTACAAGAGAGATACTCACTTTCTCCTTGCCTCACAGTTCTTGGGACTCGGTGATTTTCCAACTAGCTGAGTGCTAGACTAACAATGAGTCCTTGAAATGAACATGTTTCACAGGAAAAAAATATCTGAGTAAAAAATAGAAAATAGGGAAAAGGAGCCCTGAGACCTTCTTTGTTTTCAGAGGCTGTAGAGATCTAGACTTGCCATATTCACTTGATTTGCTGAGCTCTTACTGTGGTGCTACATTAATGAAGCTGAAGAGATCACAATATTTTGTCAGCACAGATACTAAAGATCTGTATACAGAAACATACCTTGGGTACATGTCTGTTGTCCCCCTACTGACTACAAACCTTCAGCAGAAATGAAGCAAGCCTAGAAATCTTTTTGACCTCTCTGCCTCTGCTTTCCACTTTAAATTGGAGTTATTAGCTTCATTTAGAATCCCAGATTTACACAGACAAAGCATCAGCCTATCCCTTTCAGTATATTTTCATGATACGTTATAATCCAATTACAGAAAGATACAGACCAATCTTGTAAATCTCCACCACCTGGACGTGTTAAAGCCACACAGGGAGATGTTAATTCACACCTGATACTGTCATCTGAAAAGTCAACAATATTTTATTGCCTGCTTTGTTACAAGTGTGACCACTTTATGTACACATGATTTCAGTGGTGCTGAAGTGTGACCCAGCATACCATGATTTGATTGTTGATCTGTGACCACCGCAGATTAAAGCTAGTCAACAGAATAAATCTACTTGACAGCTTAAGTATTTCCTATCCTGAGAAGCCCAGTTTATATCCAAATGCTTCAATTATTTACCTCAACATAACAGTGGGTTCCCGGAGTGGGTTGCAGTGTGTTCTAAGAGGCTAATTTGCAGCAGGTAGAATGAACTGGTGTTTTGTAGCCTGCCCAGTCTCTAGGACAGTTCCCCCCACCCATGACTCCCCTGATTGTGCCCAGCCCCCTAGTTGTGTGATGAAACATTTACTTCTTTGAGGGAGGAGACAGTGGGTGACCCAGGGTCATTTGGCCATCTTGACAAGCAATGCATTGTCCAGAGCTAGGCTGGATTGTTGGAGATTGGCTTGAGGCAATGGTGAACGTCACACGTTGAATTTAGGGATTTAGTTTTTGCTCCTAATGGGATGTGATGTAGATTGCGAGAAGTGGCTGACATTTGCAGAGGAGTTCAGGTATGTGCTGGCTGACAAATGGTGCAGTTGTGGTTCAAATGTGTGGGAAATGTTTTTGGATCTTTGCAGGTATGTAGACAGCTGAACCCTTGCTATTACATCATTCTCATCTAAAATGTTTACATTTTAAAATAGGTTATAGATGGGAATTTTTTTAGCTTAAATTCTTTATTTTGGTTTTAAAAATAAAGAAGTTGACATCTTTAAGTTCTTTCCTTTGTGTGTTTCACTTCTAAATTCTGTTGAAAACTTTAAAATACAATTGCTAATTAAATTTTGGTAATTACACGGGAAACATTTTGTGCATTTTAGAAATTGAATGTGACACATAATTGAACACTTTTATCCTATTTCTGTTGGTGGTCATTTGTACCCAGAAAATCTGAATTTGTTTCTAAATGCATCATAATCACTCATCATCATTTGAAAAGAAAAATAGTTTTTGAAGTTATGTTAAGGGACTGAGAAATTGAGTCAGAACTGGTTGAATTCTTGAAAATTTCTTCAGAACAATTACACATTTCGATTTCATTATTCACTTCATTATTTCATCTACTCAGGACAAAAATTGTTTTATTTTAATTGTTTATTGTTAATTTATCCGTTATTTTCTTAATCAATTACTGTTTTAAAATACTAGTACAAAAAGGCCCCCCTATCATAATTTTAAGACTTCATTTTGATGTTTTTTGACTTACGATGTTTCAACATATCTACCTCCCACTCTGACTACAAGTGTGTTTCTACAATGATAAGTAAAGGAAGGAGGAGAATTGAAGCTGTTGCTTTTAAGGCTTGTGTGTAATCAACTTTATTCTGTTGTGTCACCTAAAGTCGTATGCTCATTAATGCACAGGTATTTTCCATCCTCACCTCAGACAATCAACCATGGGCAAATCTTTTCTGCATGTGATTGTTGTGTGAAGGGCAGAGATGCCAACCCTTACGCTTTTGGCATAATTATTACAATTTTGACCAGTTAATTACGCCATTACACTTATATGTGAAACTTATGCTTTTCTACAGGTTTTAGGAAAATGAAAAAAGTGGATAAGCTTTCACAAGGAAGTGTATGGGTTAAGAAATGGCCTTACACCGATACAAATTGCTTATTCTTAGAATCACACTAATTCAAATTAATTTGTAAAGAAATTAAAGTATCTCATGTGACCTGACAATGATTTTTTATCCATGGAGTTGCATAATGATTGGGGACGTGTATTTCTGTCTAGAATATTCCTTTTGTGAAAACTTGCACTACACATTTCGGGTCTACATTACACTTTTTGACGTCAAGGATTACCCCTAGGCCCAAAATAGGTTGACATCTCTGGAAAGGGGATGTGTCACAATCGGATAGGGTAAAACTGTTGTGAATATCCTTAAATCTTCTACTGTAGCGGGCTGTTCAGTTGCCATGGTATCATCTGATATCATTAGTTTCAGTGTGTTCTCCAAAGGCATCATGTCTTCTGCCACTGTTTAACTTCTTTTGATAAAATAATGACTGCTAAGTGTGAAACATCAATCATATTTGTTTGAGTTCTGACTTTGGTTTGGAACATTGGACACTCCATGCTGGTTCACTTGCTTCTAAGAAGTATCAAATACTCTTTCACCTAACTAATCTATAAAGTTGTGTAGAATGTAATGTAAAATAATCATCTCCTAATGATGAGGGTGGTGGGGTAGCCTAGTGGTTAAGGTGTTTGCTTATCATACCGAATGTTCGGGTTCAATCCTTACATGGGCATAATGTGTGACACCCACTTCTGGTGCCTGTAGGTGATATTGCTGGAATATTGCTGAAATCATCATAAAACTAGATTCTCTCTCTCATGACATGATGAAAGAGTTTCTGGAGGTGTTGTACACAGTGAGTTCAATAAGAGTGATAGGACCGTTTCCATACCCATGAGATTGAGCAATGTTGAGTGTGCATATTGTGTATGATTTGGTGTCAGTGTCACTGAAACAGAGATCCTACGAGATGTTTCTGAAAAGGCTAAACTCACTCAACAAGGCTGAAGTCACTACCTTAGCAAATCTTCAGATCAGTCAAAATAAAAGTGTCTCTGTTTCAGGTTTAGAACCCAAGTATTGCACTTAACGTCCTTCCTTCTCATAATCATGCACCTGATCTATTTCAAAGTAGCTTGTATCACTTTGAACTACTTTTCATCTTGAAGGTGTCATATTAAGCTAATAACCATATACTTCTCAACCACTTCCAACCTCCCTGGATGGCCAACATCATGTCTATCAGACCACCTGTTTGTAAACTGATACTTCAGATAGTACCCATATTGATAGTCTCAGGGGACAAATGTCTAGAGTTACCTCCCTTGGTGGTGATACTCTCCTCTGGTCAGGGAGTTCATTTGAGGTGAATAGGAACTCTGAATGGCTGTCTCATTTAGAAACTTGAAATGATTTTATATATTAATTGTCCCAATGCATATACCCTTCCTTTGATTTAAGAGGTCTGCGAGGCACTAACAATATTTGAAAAGAAGGGCTTCTGTTGCTGTAAATGGACTATTAGTTAGGTTGGGCATCATATGTTTTCAATGAGTGAGTGAGTACGGTTTTATAATGCTTTTAGCAATCCTCCAACAATATCACACCCTGAAAAGGTCCGGGGTAGAATAGGCCTTCATCAACCCATGCTTACCGTAAACGGCAACTATGCTTGATGTAAGGGGATTGGATGGTTGAAACGTCATCAGTTCCCAGTTGCGCAGAATGATGCTCATGCTGTTGATCACTGGATTGTCTAGTTCTGACTCATTTATTTACAGGCCGCTGCCCTGTATGAGTGCAGCATAAAACTAAACTCACTCACTCACTCCAGCAGTATCATGACTTCATGACCTCTCTCTCCCATCATGTGCAATTTATATATGGTCGTCCCTTATCTCATAATCTTGAAATACTCAATTACATTCGTACAAAAGTCATCTCCTCTTAATGATCTGATATACTGGCTTCATGTATATGTCATAAACATGTGAACAGACAGTTTTCTGATAAATGGGGGTTTGAGGATATATTCATGGTTGACTTTGGTAGGCACTTCACAGCATGATGCCATGTGTACATAGCATGCTTGCTGGTTGTCGGAGATAGCGATGGTTCTCATTGGCTCCTATCTCTGGTTTTGGAGATGTCCCAGCATGCTCCCTCCAGACAAGCAACTCTTCTGTGTCTGTTCAGCATTAGATGATGTCAATGTCTGTTCTTGTAGATGTGATGTGGACGTCCAGTTGATCAAAGTAATGCTTCTTTAATTCAGTTCTGAAGTGAGCAGAAGGTTCAGTAGTCTGTTCTCTCTGGGGGTTCTGAGGTTGAAGTAGTCCAGCAGGGAATCCATGCTGGCGTCGACTGCACCTGCATCAAGATTCAGGTGTACAGTGCAGCAGAGGTGTTGTGTGTACTGCATAGATATGTGAACTTTCAGAGTTGGTGGTAGATCTTGGTACAGATTGGGTAGATGGTTGCTCAGAATGTGGACAAATGCGCCGTAGTAAAAGCAAGAGATAGTATTGAAAATACTGTTTTCTGTTTCAATGTGATGGTTCCTTATACTGATGTTAGGCAGAACAGTCGACTACGATTTGTTGATGGTAACGATAGGCTTAAGCATGTTGAGAGTATTGGTTGACTGCAACATGTTGAGGGTGATGGTAGATTGCAACATGCTGAAAGTGATGGTAGACTTCCGGCATGTTGAAAGTGACATTGAAGTTCAACATGTTGAAGGTGATGGTAGATTGCAACATGCTGAAAGTGATGGTAGACTTCCGGCATGTTGAAAGTGACATTGAAGTTCAACATGTTGAAGGTGATGGTAGATTGCAACATGCTGAAAGTGATGGTAGACTTCCGGCATGTTGAAAGTGACATTGAAGTTCAACATGTTGAAGGTGATGGTAGATTGCAACATGCTGAAAGTGATGGTAGACTTCTGGCATGTTGAAAGTGACATTGAAGTTCAACATGTTGAAGGTGATGGTAGATTGCAACATGCTGAAAGTGATGGTAGACTTCCGGCATGTTGAAAGTGACATTGAAGTTCAACATGTTGAAGGTGATGGTAGATTGCAACATGCTGAAAGTGATGGTAGACTTCCGGCATGTTGAAAGTGACATTGAAGTTCAACATGTTGAAGGTGATGGTAGATTGCAACATGCTGAAAGTGATGGTAGACTTCCGGCATGTTGAAAGTGACATTGAAGTTCAACATGTTGAGGGTGATGGTAGATTGCAACATGCTGAAAGTGATGGTAGACTTCCAGCATGTTGAAAGTGACATTGAAGTTCAACATGTTGAAGGTGATGGTAGATTGCAACATGCTGAAAGTGATGGTAGACTTCCAGCATGTTGAAAGTGACATTGAAGTTCAACATGTTGAGGGTGATGGTAGATTGCAACATGCTGAAAGTGATGGTAGACTTCCGGCATGTTGAAAGTGACATTGAAGTTCAACATGTTGAGGGTGATGGTAGATTGCAACATGCTGAAAGTGATGGTAGACTTCCGGCATGTTGAAAGTGACATTGAAGTTCAACATGTTGAAGGTGATGGTAGATTGCAACATGCTGAAAGTGATGGTAGACTTCCAGCATGTTGAAAGTGACATTGAAGTTCAACATGTTGAAGGTGATGGTAGATTGCAACATGCTGAAAGTGATGGTAGACTTCCGGCATGTTGAAAGTGACATTGAAGTTCAACATGTTGAAGGTGATGGTAGATTGCAACATGCTGAAAGTGATGGTAGACTTCCGGCATGTTGAAAGTGACATTGAAGTTCAACATGTTGAAGGTGATGGTAGATTGCAACATGCTGAAAGTGATGGTAGACTTCTGGCATGTTGAAAGTGACATTGAAGTTCAACATGTTGAAGGTGATGGTAGATTGCAACATGCTGAAAGTGATGGTAGACTTCCGGCATGTTGAAAGTGACATTGAAGTTCAACATGTTGAGGGTGATGGTAGATTGCAACATGCTGAAAGTGATGGTAGACTTCCGGCATGTTGAAAGTGACATTGAAGTTCAACATGTTGAAGGTGATGGTAGATTGCAACATGCTGAAAGTGATGGTAGACTTCCGGCATGTTGAAAGTGACATTGAAGTTCAACATGTTGAGGGTGATGGTAGATTGCAACATGCTGAAAGTGATGGTAGACTTCCAGCATGTTGAAAGTGACATTGAAGTTCAACATGTTGAAGGTGATGGTAGATTGCAACATGCTGAAAGTGATGGTAGACTTCCGGCATGTTGAAAGTGACATTGAAGTTCAACATGTTGAAGGTGATGGTAGATTGCAACATGCTGAAAGTGATGGTAGACTTCCGGCATGTTGAAAGTGACATTGAAGTTCAACATGTTGAAGGTGATGGTAGATTGCAACATGCTGAAAGTGATGGTAGACTTCCGGCATGTTGAAAGTGACATTGAAGTTCAACATGTTGAAGGTGATGGTAGATTGCAACATGCTGAAAGTGATGGTAGACTTCCGGCATGTTGAAAGTGACATTGAAGTTCAACATGTTGAAGGTGATGGTAGATTGCAACATGCTGAAAGTGATGGTAGACTTCCGGCATGTTGAAAGTGACATTGAAGTTCAACATGTTGAAGGTGATGGTAGATTGCAACATGCTGAAAGTGATGGTAGACTTCCGGCATGTTGAAAGTGACATTGAAGTTCAACATGTTGAAGGTGATGGTAGATTGCAACATGCTGAAAGTGATGGTAGACTTCCGGCATGTTGAAAGTGACATTGAAGTTCAACATGTTGAGGGTGATGGTAGATTGCAACATGCTGAAAGTGATGGTAGACTTCCGGCATGTTGAAAGTGACATTGAAGTTCAACATGTTGAAGGTGATGGTAGATTGCAACATGCTGAAAGTGATGGTAGACTTCTGGCATGTTGAAAGTGACATTGAAGTTCAACATGTTGAAGGTGATGGTAGATTGCAACATGCTGAAAGTGATGGTAGACTTCCGGCATGTTGAAAGTGACATTGAAGTTCAACATGTTGAAGGCGATGGTAAGCTTCAGTATGTTGACGGTGACAATATACTTCAACTTCCGATTACTGACAGATAAAGTGAAGGCGGTGTGAGATGTCACATCTCTATGATGGGCTACAGCTGGGATGTTGCACCTGCTGAGCTTCTGTTCAAAGCAATTAATCTTGGTTAACCTTATGCAAAGTCAGTGAGAATTCTGTGCATGTGCATAATCGGTAGGAGGCTGCCCCAGTTAACAAGGCTGAGAGTTGCTGTTACAGCATATATCACTCAAACCCACTTGAACTCACTTAAAAAACACCAGCCAACCAAATTATGAAGAAACATGCTCCTTAAATTATGGCAGTGATCGTACTGAATAATTTCAGATCCTAAAAATATGGTTGATTTAGTGAAATGCTAAAGCAGAAGTGCAAATGTGCCCCTTCGAAGATCTGGGTTAGAATTGGTCTTCAGCAACCATTGTTTGTGGTAAGAGGCTACTAACAGTATTGGGCAGTCAGGTTTGCTGACTTGGTTGCACTTGTCAGTGTATCCCAATAGAGCAGATTGCTGCCCATGATGTCAACCACTGGATTGTCTGGTCCAGATTATATCAGTCATAGACATCCATTTTACAGATGGAATATTGCTGAGTGCTGTGATAAACACTAGACAACAAATACAAACATGTATCAGCTGTATGAAAATCTGATCAACCAGATTATTTTGAAGAAATTATAAATCAATCTTGAATCAGACCATATTTGCAAAGTTCATGGTTTTGATGATAAAAGTCTGCATGCAGAAAAAGAAGTGACTGTAAAGATTCTCATTCTTATGTGTGAAGATGCTGATTAGAAATTCATTAGAATGAGCCATGCTTGTCATAACAGGATCAGTTGCTCAGACTTGCTGGCTTGGTTATTCCCATCGTGTAACTAAAGGATCATAATGTCACTCACTGGGTTACATGCTTCAGACATAAGTGCTACAGATTACATCTTTTCACTCAAATACTGCAGGTAGCAGTCTTACAAAACATCCAAACGGAAACTGAATTTTGTATTGCTAAACATGTCCTTTTGTGTAGTAAACATCATTTCACCATGTCAAGTGTGTTATATGGCCAGGCTTTTCATTTGTATGGTAGGAAAGATGAATCCTCAGACACAGCTAATCTTCAGTCTGCTGTGTTGGACAGGGTTGGATGTGATGATGCAGGTCCTTCTCAAGATTTTTGGCTGCAGCAGACGCTCATATTGACATTCTCCTGGCTTCCAATTATATGTGCAGGCTCAGATTTCCCATGCATGGACTGTAGAGTGATATCATTGTATATTCGTGTGACCAACTTTTCACTGGAAATTAATTCTGAAAGTCTTATTTGAAAAACATTCAAGAGGGAAGAAGGAAGATTAAAACAGAAGCTGAGGATTAAAGAAGAAGTGAAAGATAAGGAAGGTGTGGAGGGTTGAAATGGTGGTGTGTGGGTTGTGGAAGGGAGATAGGCAGACATGATTAGGTTGACAGGGGAAGGTAACTCTGTTACAAATTGTGTCTTGGGTGTTGATTAGTTTGATAGTGTGGATCATTTGAAGTATGCAATTATCCTGTTCAAATTAAGACTGCATATAAAACTTATCAGAATCACCATTTTCTGACGTAATGAGTTGTCATCAACAGGAATGCATATGTTACTTGTTCTCTAGGCTTACCTGTGATATAAATAGAATAGTGTTAATACACTCACTCACTCACTTACTTACTCACTTGGAAAACAGGAAACTGATAAAGGACCGACTGGCTGTCCTAGTGTGAAATAGGACTCTACAAATTATTTTTTTTTGTTTTTTAACATCAGCAGTTACTTTGCTCACTCACTCATTCACTCACTCGGCCACTCGTTCAACTACTCACTCAATCAACCACTCACTCACTCACTCCATTCAGGCGCATGCTCCATGCACTCACTCACCGGACCACTCGCTGGACCATGCAACCATTTTACGAGCACTACTGAACCACAACATCCATATTTTGACGCTGACAACATATTCAGGAGATGTTGACATATGATTAACCACACATCACCGTGGGACACTTAGCAGGTGTAAAACTGACAAACTCAGTGTCCACACAAGGGACTATAAATCCTGTAAAGACAGCTATCTCTTGAAGCAGTGCGTTCAGCTGAACACAGAACATTGAATCATGTAGACTACAAGGTGGGGAAGAAAGAGGATGCCTGTCGACAGGTATCTCAGCATGACAAACATATCCATCAGACAAAGTACCTGTCATGAGTCATGTCACTTCATGACGGATACTTATATTCTTAAGCTGAGGAAAAACTCAAGGTTTGACCTGTTGACCTCGAACTCTTTGACCCTTTTGTCAGACTCTTTGATCATCCATCTTTATTGTTTGTAAACTAGATCAAGTTTGATCTGTTGTCCGTTTCTTAAACTTGTCACATGAACACTTTGTCATCTGAGGTCCCACTGAATCTATACAGAGTTACATAACCTACTCATGCCAGGGTCTGCTTGGGATAGCAATTTTCCGCAGATCAATGGATTTCTGACGATTCTGTTCTAAATTACATTGAAATGCCAATGGTCAGTAGACTTGAGTTATTACTTACTCTTTCGTGAAGACCAGAACCCAGGTCGTGAAATTTGGTCAGCAGAAGAACCAACTTATATAATAACCTTTTTTCAGATTAATACCCATGTTAATGAAAAATGCTGTACATGTGTTATTTACTCTTTAAAAAAGTAGGGGAACCCATTGAGTGTGTGAATGAGATTAGTTTTACGCTGCACTCAGCAATATTCCAGCCATATGGCAGCAGTCTGTAAATAATCAAGTCTGGACCAGACAATCCAGTGATCAACAACATAAGCATCGATCTGCACAATTGGGACCCGATGACATGTGTAAACAAGTCAGCAAGTCTGACCATCCGATCCCGTTAGTCGCCTCTTACCGATAAGCACAGTCACCTTTTATGGCAAGCATGGATCGCTGAAGGCCTATTCTACCCTGGGATCTTCACGGGTCCAAAACCCATTGAGGAACGTCACAATGACATTTATCTTGTGTATGCAGCATCATTTCACGTTATCACCACATGCAAACACAATGCATGGGGAGCATGTGCACAACAGAGCCTCCTATACGTGCATAGGGTGTCATTATGAATCTTGACGTTTTTCATAGAGGTCGATAAATCACTGTAGACCATATTGTCAGATAATTTTTTTTGCATCTGTGCATGGTCAGGGTTTTCGGGGTCAAATCATACAGTGCTGGTTGAACGTTGTAAACCTGAAATTTTCATGTCATACTCCAGTCACCTAACATAGGGGATAACTAAACAAACGGCTTTGCTTTGAATGAAATCCATGTGGTGATGCATTCTCAAAACATCCATTATTATTGTATCAGGATTGATTCAGTCCCATATATCTCTCAGTTTCGACAATTGCAGATTGAAAGTACAATGGCCCTACTTTTTTTAAGAGTAAATGATACCCCTTTGATAATGGGCTCATCTAATGAGCATGAATATACTAAAATGTGCAGTGTTATGCACAACACTGCATGTACACCAAAGGACTTGTCATACTTCTGTCACCAACTACGTGGCCTGTGAAACTGTACTTCATTTGTCGCAAGGGTGACTATCAGGATCTGGTGGTCAAGCGCACTGATTTAGCTGATTGACTCATGTCATTGTATAACAACTGCATAGAGTGATGCTTGTGATGTCAATTCAGTGGATTGTCTGGCCCAGACTTGATTATTTACTGACCACTGCCATATACTATATGGCTGAAAATTTTTCTGTGTGAGGCATTTAATAAATAACAATGTTTTCAAGACAAGATAAGTAATGAACCATGATAGATTGCAATAGGTATACAAAACAGCTTTCTTCAAGTAATCCCCCATTGATTGTTCCACCCCTCAAGATCCTCAATTATTCTCCCAACTTTATGCCACTTCAGGCTTAAACATCCACCAATCTTAATGCAAGAAGTGGCTGAGGCAGATACAACTTTTATCAACTAACAGATAGGCTTATAACAGCAAGGAAGGTGCCAAAGTGTGCGTTCTGTTGTATGGGAAGCAGATAAGCATGGATGCTTGCCTTATCAATGCCAGCCTGTTTATTTTGCATTTACGACTCCCATATATCTTTGAAGTGATAATTGGTTTGATTTATCTTGAAATCATGAAATATCTGCCTTTCAAATGAAATTTATGTATTCATTTTCATGTAGCACTGCATCTTCTGCTTTGTTTCTTGATTAGGTTTATTTCATCTTTAGTTTAAGGTTGTTATTTTATTAAAGTAACCATCAAAACAAAATTACAGGCTTCCTTGAGACTTATGTAATGCGTCACTTCTAAATAACTGAATTTAATTTTAAACATCATATCAACATATTCAAGGCTTCTTTTGTCACTATACATGAACATAATTCATTACAAACATTTAATATTTTGAGACAAAATTCTTTTCAAATCATTGTCACACATGGCCACTTCAGAAAGACAATGCAGAATATGCTCAGTGGCGGTGAGGATGAATGGGTTGCACTCATTTAGATGGTGTCTTGTGCTATTATGAGGAATATTGATTTTCCCTGCTTCTGTTTAGACCAAGTAGGTCATTCTTTTGCCAACATTCCAGTAAAATCTCTGCCAGCCTCCACTGGCTTAATTGTCAGTGTGGGACCTAATTGCTCACAGTAATATTATTACTATAGCATTGTATTAAATAATGTCAGTAATGTTCAACTAGGCCAGCACGCTACTGCTCTCGGCAGGCTCCTTGTTATGTCTGTCAAATAGTTTGAAAATTAGCTATCATCCAATCGGAGGCAAGAAGCAGGCTTTCCAGGGAGATTCACATTTTCATTTTCAGGACTTTTTCTTTGTTGTTAAAATCAGCTTTTCCTAATAATTCAGTGAATAGTTGTGACAGTTGTAAGGACAGACAGCTCCCAGTGTTCAGCTCAAACTGTGCTTAGATATTTCCTGGAACCTTGGAGGTCAGAAGTTTGGATTATCAATTGCCTCCACAAGATGCCCAAAACCCTGGCCTAAAGGAGAGCTCAACTGTTAGCAGAACTCGGACTCACAGCTTTCAATCACGTGGCTGTGGGGAGCTTGGAAGTGTTAGAGGCCAATGTCTTGCCTGATGGGCAGCCAAAGCAGACGGATTTAGTTTGACAGTTCCCAGTTTGGATATATTTTTGTGGATTTTACTAGCAACAATGGATCGTTTGGATTTATCTCGGATTAAGAACCTTTCCCTCAGTATGCCCTCAATGAAGAATTTAAAATTGATGTCATGGATAAATCGAGAAGGTAGGTGTTGGCCAGAGAGATGTTTCTTTAGTCATGACCTACCAACATATATTAACGTTAGCTTGTCAGACACCTCTGTCGATATGGTTCAATGCTTGTATGTATTTCCACACAAAAGAGACACAGTTGATTGCTCGTAGGCTTTCTGTCAGACTTGTCATTTCAACTTGGAGACTGAAGTTAGTGTTACAAAACTACAAAATGAAATGTTGCACTGTAAATCGATTGGTTTTACAGCAGTTAAACGCCACCGCAGGATTTAAATTCTCCTGAGATATTCCTGCTGATACATGAACATGAACACAGTTAAGACATTATAAGTTCTCCAATGCCTGAATCAGTAAACAAAGCACACTCTTAACGGCAGCGACAGACTGAAAAAAAGTTTGAAACGTTGGAGAGATATAGGGTTACTGAGCTCGATGTCATTGTTTTTACATCTGCTGAGGCTGGGTTGGGTTCAGAAATGAGCATTTGCTTCAGTAATTTGAACTAACGTCGCAATATTCCACAAAAACAACATTTTTTATGATGACTTCAAGATCCAGCTGTAATGCAATAACTTCAGTCATAATGTCGCTGTGCTTCTTTAGAAATTGAATATGTGGAGGACCTTGCATACATTATGATAAATTGAGCTGTAAATATAATAAACAGTTGTGTGTTGCAGAATGATAGTCTTATCCATTAGTGATTACTGAGGTAAATGTCAGTTTTCTGACTGCTGTTACGTGCTCAAATAAACAAGAATAAACATAATCTAAATATAGAGTCTCTGGTAATACATCATCAAAGGAGCCTGTAGTTTCTCTTTTGAGTCTTATCAGAAATATCTACCCCCTGCTGTTGAGAGGAAATGGACAACAAGCTTTCATCTACACCTCATGTCAAATGAGAGCAGATTGAGACCAGCATCAGATCTGAAGCAGATATTAAGCAGGAAATGCACATGATTAGACTGAAATTGACATAAAATCTGGGAAATGGGCAACTGGTGCAACAAGCTGCTTGTCACTGTACAGAGCTGATGGATGGAAATTGACCTGCTTTGAAAAAAATTGACATGATCCGACATCATCTGCGTGAAATTAACAGAAATGTTTGGGGAATGAATGTGCCATGTAAATGTGTTTCTATGAGATCAGTTTTAATCTTTGACAAGATTAATTGATTTTTTTGTCAGTTTGATTGAATAGTCCAGATCTTGAAAAACATGTACTATTACATGAAAAAGTAAAACTCTCGTCATGATAAAGAAATGTGCATCCAGTGCATTGATACTTTTAGAATGATGGACCATGTATCCCTCCCTTCCTTCCTCTCTCTTTTTCACTCTTCTTTCTCTCTTTCTCACCTTTCCTTCCCTGCCTTCCCCCTCCCCCCCTCCAAAAGGAATACTAATACAGCATTTTAAGGGATGCACAATTGAACATTACAAAGTTCTCCAAATTCAGTTATCAATGAAAACTGTTCTGAATAGTACCTTACATAACATTTCATTAATTGAAAATACATTCATATTCCTTGTAGAGTCCCCTGAAATGAATATCAATGTCATGTACTTTCAAGTATACATGTTTTGCACTGAAGTGTATTATTTTGCAAGTGCAAGTTCGTGTAAAACATTGTGGGTTGATCCTCAGACAAGAACTAGAATGCTCCCCGATATCATTCTTCAGGCATCATGTACACTTTTCAGTCCCGGTTCAGTTTGATTTCAGAAACAATTAACATGAGATGGTAACTGAGTATGAAAAATCTTTATCTTAACAAAACAGACAGTTAAAGAACCGAGGAAGGGCAGCCATGACTCAGTGATTTAAACGCCAGATGTGGATGTTCAAGAGAAGCCGCTGAAATAGATTTAAGAAGCAGAAATGTGATAGCACAGTTGATGTTTATGCTTCTATGAGTAGTAATTAGGTTACTTGTTGAAGTTTCCTGAATTTAATTACCTAAACTTTGTTAAAAGAGAAAAACTTCAAAGATTTTCCATGTTTTTCCTTGTTAAGAAAGATTAAGTTGCAAGACATGGTTATTGTCTGTGTAGCAAGCTACACTCCCACTGAGATTAAGGTGACTCCAAATACATCATAAGTTATGACGTTTGCAGGAACTAAAAAGGGTCTTTTCATGCAGGCTTAACTCAAATATTGTTTTGTTCACGTGGACAGAATTATTTATATTCTTGAGACACTTGTGATAAAGCTGAGCAGTTTGATCTCAAACTCAAATGCACTTGCTTGTTAACATTTACCAACAGAGAGAAACAAGTATAAACAGTATAGTCCATGCAAGTCTTCAGTATGTATGAAGTGTTAAATATGTAGTGAATCTAGACTGTTTAGCAAAGTCTATGTCATTACAGTTTCTGAAAGTGAGTGAGTTTAGTTTTACGCAGCACTCCGCAATAGTCCAGCTGTATGGCAGCATTCTGTAAATAATCGAGTCAGGACCAGACAATCCTGTGATCAACAGCATCAGCATCAATCTACACAATTGGGATCCAATGACACGTGTCAACCAAACCAATGAGCCTGACCACCCGATCCCATTAATCACCTGTTGCGACAAGTATGGGTTACTGAAGGCCAATATTCTAACGAGGACCTTCATGGGTATTCTATAAAAACCTCACTCACTCACATAAATGTGTTCATTGTGACTATAGGACAAACAAACCCATTGAGAGCTGGATGTAGGATGTTTTCCCCACTGATGAAGAACCCCAGCATGTATCCTTGAGAGTGTTGAAAATATTCTGAGTCAGAGTGGTTCATATTAATTTCTCTGAGTTCAGGTCAGTTCCTGACAGGAGATGTTTGACTGGGATAGCTTTTCTTAGTAATACAACAAGTCTTAGTAGAGCAAACACTGATTTAATGGAATGGATTTTGTTTGTTTTTTATATATTTGTGTCCTCTCTCACATTAATGTGATTGTTTTGGTCAGTGATGAAAAGTACATAAAATGATCAGGAGTTTGTGAAGGGTTACATGCTTCTATTTGTGGAAGAGCTTTTGTTTTCCTGTTCTTGCACAAGTCAAACTGTCTACTGTATGTCTTTTGTGTGATCATAACAAGAAAACACCCTGCATAATTTATTTGATCGTAACTTTTCTGAATACTTTCAGTCTATGTTGAAAACACTTGCTATTTTGCTGAACTTTGCTGAAGCAGTGCTCTGTTTATTGAACAGAAATCCATTTGAAAGTACATCAGACTTCGTCCTTCCCATCATGTAAGTGTTTTGCAGACTGATCAAATAGCCATTTAAGAACACATCTATTTATGTACATGAGCTTCTCCCTTTTCCTTTTCTTAGCATCCAGGCTTCCAAGACGTCCACACAGGCTAAGATGTGGTCTTCTTTTGCGGAACGAGATTAGAATCTTTAGGGACTCTTGTCAGGTCAAAGCATAATGTAATGTGCGAGAACAAATCCAAACTTTCTCACATTGGTCATGGTCGCCTAGTTTCTTTGAAGAGCAGAAATATTATGAATTCCTCCTTGGAAAGATCTATCAGCCTTGAAAAGTTGTCATCCAAGACACATCATTGACATAACTGACATACTGATTGATGTGGCCTACATGATAATTGTAATAAAACCTGAGTCAGATCAACACGTGTTGTATATATTTTCATCAATATCTGCAACATTGTCAAATAAAGCTAGTCCCCAATCTGGAACACCTTTACAAACACACTGAACGGGAAAGTCTGTGTTCTCATTTGGAATCACCATTCGTCTGCTATACCAGCTTGTGGTTGATTGTAGGTCAACTCTACAGCAGATCAATATTCAGTAATATATGTGCACTTAGTCCAGACAGTGAAGCCATGGACATGGTTGCCAGTAATTATGTGTAAATGGTGAAGAATTGTCAACAGAATCCTTCCATCTTCGGAAGCTTCTCTACTTCTCTACATCTACTATTGAGGATGCTAGACAGTGCTTTGCTTCGTCAGTGAAAATATAGTCAAAACTGAACAGAATTGTGTAAATATTTTGTTATCCAGGGTTCAAATCACCGACGAATTCTATATTTTAAAATACGGAGGGGATATTCCATTTTGTGAGCATACCACTAGCCAATGCCAGTGCATTTGAGAAAAAGTAATGTGCATGTTTATCCATACACTTTAAGCATTTCCAAACGAATGGAATAAATTGTCACATTTTCCCTTAATTTTTCTTCATCATCTGTTTCCTTCTTTGCTTCATTATTTGCATTATTTCTCACTTGTAAATCCAATATCCCCTACTCTTTTTTGAATGGTATATTGGGAATATAGAATCTTTAACGCTTAGACATGTTCAATGGGTAGAGCATCTGCGTGGTTAGTGATCGGGGCCCCGTTTCACAAAACTCTCGTAAGCCTAAGGTCTCGTAACTTTTCTCGTAGCATTTCCACCTCCTATGTTACAGTATGCCAGGCACAAATGCTACGAGAAAAGTTACGATACCTTAGGCTTACGAGAGTTTTGTGAAACGGGGCCCAGGATTGTGAATCCTGGTATGTGGTACCAAAAGATGGCACTTGTGGTTACGCTGCCTGGTGCTTACAAAGAAGAGGATAAAACGAGGGACGGGTCTGACCAGAGTCAGTATGCTGTGCAGGAGTGAGGTTTTCATATTATACCCTGGCATGGTATCGCAGTGGGCTTGCACTGTCAAACTAAAATTACTCATGGCTGGTATTTGCAAATAATACCGTAATGAAGAAATATGTGTTTTAAGAAACTTGTTTAGACTTTGTAATGAAATTGTATGTATGCATATTTGGTCTTATCGTCATATAACTGGAACAATCCCAGTGCAACGTAAAACTTCAACTAGTATGTGAAAAGAACACTCAGAGTACACAATATAAAATATAATGAAAAGGAGCCCCAAGACTTCTACAATTTCAGACTGAAGCTGTGGAAATCTAGACTTGCCACATTTCCTGGACTTGCTTTGGCTTTCTTGGTTATGTTTTCTTCAGGGTCTGTATGACAAACCAAAGCAATCACATATACAAGGAATGTACACTAGCACACAAGTAATCTTAAATGTGACATTAAACTCTGCTTCTTCTTACCTTACCCAATTACAATGCCTGCAGGTGTGAAATCACCCTTCACTGAAATGGTAACATGGGCCTGTTTCTTTGACTTAATGCTCAGGAAATGATTAACAACTACTGACAGTCTTATAACCAAAGCTGACTTAAGAGTACATTAGTCATTTTGATTTGTTTAAAGATTTCATCAGTTATGTAATAAGTAGATGAATAAGTAATAATTTTATTTGGTACATCTGTGACTTATTTGGTACCTCTGTGACTTATTTGGTACCTCTGTGACTTATTTGGTACCTCTGTGACTTATTTGGTACCTCTGTGACTTATTTGGTACCTCTGTGACTTATTTGCCGTTGTGTTGTTTGTGTCATTGGAGTTTATGTTGAAGTGAGTGATGTTATTAGAGAGTAATGACCTGTTCAATTACTTTGTGACATTTGGTGTTGGTATCACATTAACCGACAAATACAGCTAATTTGAATTCCACAGGAATAAATAGATATACATTTCTGGAAAAGGTCTGTCATTTCTGGTGAGTTTGTTTAACCACCCAATTAGCAATATTATAGCTGTATCACAGGGCTTGAAATAAGAACAAGAGGCAGCTATTGGGGCCCGATGGCATGTAGGAAGCTAGGGTAGTGTAGGATATTGCTAGACACTTTGCATTCATCGGTCAGATCCCACAGCAAACATGAGTCATTAGGAGTCCAGATTGGGCGTTGGTGACAGGGTTGGTGACAGAAACTTTAGTCATGGGTTTGAATCCTGGTTCACCCTGAACATGTTTATAGCTGCATCAGCTGGTGGGCTTCCCCAAAGTTGTGAACATCTAAGGTCTACTCTTCAGACTGGCATTAAACCCATGTCACTCACTAATCCAGACAGCCCTGTGGTTGACAGCATGAGCTACGGTCCTGCCATTGATGATACACAAACAGCCTGACCTCAGACTACATTTACTAAATTTTTGCCAGTGGGACATATAACCTATCGTCTGGGCGTCGACCTTGGCCCTTTCAGGAAGCAGGCGGAGTTGCAGTCTGTGGTAAACTACTGGAGTTGTGATCATTTGAGGACAGGGTCAAGAATCCCAACATAACATCATTCACTTTTAGTCTTCAGTTATTGTAATACTGCCTTCTACCATCAAGGATGTAGCCTTTGAAAATTAATGCTAAGCTGGAATACTTGCTATATACATTCACTTCCATGTTTTCAGTTGTTGTAACATTGTCCACAAAGGAAATCAAAAATTTACCAGAACTGTGATACATGTTCTTGTCAGTGTATGTTGCATGTGAATGAATAGGATGATTATATGACTGATTTATTAGCAGTGTAATTGTCACAGGTGCTGGTTCTATATTTCACTGTTTTAGATGTCTGTGAATATGTGACAGTTGCTTCTATGTCTAAAAGACCATGGTGAACTGATTGGGTCAGTGTGACATCTCACTTCATTGATTCACATCCGGACGGGCAGTCTGTCGGACCCAGATGTTTGAGAGTAGACCTTAAGATGAATCCACCTCAAAAGTCATCTGAAATCAAGCATTGCCCTTGGTTCTATATGGATTGTAATTTTTGTATTTTGTAGATGCTTATGTGGAAAGACAACTTTATTTCTGTGTGTACTTGTTAGTCTCAGACTGTTTGTCTTCATGGCCTGCTCTATGACACATGAAGATCCGGGTTAGAATTGTTCTTCAGTAACCCATGCTTGTCATAACTATAACTTGACTATTAGGATTGGGTGATCAGGCTAGCTGATATGGTTGACACATCTCATCATATCTTACATGCGTAGATTGATGTTCATGATGCTGATCACTGGATTGTCTGGTCCAAACTCAATTATTTACAGACTGCTGCCACATAGCTTGAATATTGCTGGGTGCGGTGTAAAACTAAACTCACTCACTCACTCACTACTACACTGTGTGAGATGACATGACTTGCATTTGACATACAGCTGGCATCACTAAATCATCACTGACAACTGCATGAGACCATTTTGTCTATTGAGTTCTGTTTTACCAAAACAAGTCATTTTGTTAATAAGAGGAAAAATAATAAACTACGATTCTAAGTGAAAAGGCATTGGTTTGGATATTACAAAATGAATACTGTGATCATTTTGAACATGGGATACCATCATAGCCTGATAGAGCGGAACATTGCTGGGTTGTGTTATTCATTCATAATCAGTTTCAAAAAGGAAATAAAAACTAAATACTAGCTGATTTTTAACTCAGGCTAAAAGTAAGATTTTAGAAGGTTTACAAAGAATTTTGAAGGTAAAATGCCCTTTGAATTTTAAGACAGTAAATCAGGAAATTTGGTTTTGCCCAGGGATATTTTTACTACTCACAGGCCAGAAGGCTTGTGTTGAGTTCTATTGTACCTTTGACAATAAATAGAAATAAACGCTTCAGTTCCTTGTTTCTCCAGTCACTGAGTCCACTGCATTGATAGTGTCTGTTTCATGTCTTTGTTAATGATCATTAAGAGCGTAAACAACACGTCATTTCAGTGCAATACCATTGCAGAATTACCTGAGGACATTGTCGGCCATCTTGATATTGATTACCACTTGTGTAGGTGTAATCTATTATTGAAATGTACAACAGCTGACACTGTTGTGATGATATCATAAACTGGGATTTGCTATTGCCACCACAAGCAGGTGAGTCTTTTGGCTGGAAATATGAAATATTGTGCTTAAACTTCGGACTTGATTTGCACATATGTTCCCTCCGGCATTGCGTGAAAGGATTATGTTCATACTGATGTGAAAAGATAACCTCTGACTCATACTACCATCCTGTCTTAATTACAGGTATTAGGTAAGTCTCTACTGTGCTGTAACACTTGGATTGACAGTGGTGTAAAGATCTATACTGAAACGTTTCATCATAATAAAGATTCATTAGTATCATACCTTTTTCCCTGACTCAGGTGACATGTGTAGATGACAAGCCGTGACATTGTCAACACATGATTAAAGACAAGGACATTTAAATTCCCATCAGGAGGAGGAGATAGTTGGTAGGGGATGTGAGTGATGGAAATGGTCAGTGGTCCGTTAGTCAGTGACAAGTGAAAAACTGATGGGACTAAGCCCTCTCTCCCAGAATCTTGTTATTTTACACAAACCCTAATTCCAAAAATGAGCTGTGGAGTGTTATTAGACTAAGCTTTGTCTCTGAATGTATTTAATTTTGATGGAATTTTGTAATTGAATAGGAGCCACAGGAGATTCAGAACCAGAGGACATCTAGACTTGCTTTATTTAGCATTGCAGCAAAGGCAAAGCAACAGGAAAAATGTAGTTGTTATTGACTGAGAGACATCCTTTTATGACTGAAGGCCTTGTTCATTTCCTTCAAATCAGAAAATTGTTCTCTGAAACCATTACAGTCAATCAAGGATGACATTTTACTTAAATGATTAAGAGATCAACAACCATCATTGCCATGGCGTTTGCATTATCAGCTTTCTTATTTTAGTGAGTGTAATTTTACAGGAACCTGTGATATGGGGAAATGTTGTTTTAATTTCTGAAACTGTTTGTTGGAGTTGTTAGTCAAACCACTCATCAAAACCTGAAAAAAGCTCTCAAAGGTAGGCTGAAATTATCAGGATGTCAACCCATGCTAGTTTGATGGTTCCTTGTGGGGAGTTTTGGCCTACTTCAATGTGATCAAACAGCTTTCACTCAGTGACTGCTTCCAACCGTGTAGATATAATAGAATCGATCTGTTTGTGGATAGTTGGCCTTGGGTAATGGAACACTTTCCTTTGATATTTTCATCCAAGTCTTTGTGGAAGCAGATCTGTACTTGGTTCCTGAGGCGTGATCATTTCCTCAGATTCGTGTAGACATGGGAGACACGTCTTCCTAGCCAAATCTTGCAGACCCCTGAATTATTGATCCCTCTCCCATGTTGAAACTCCCCATGATGAACCATCTCACAGAATGCGACAAATAAATGATATTTATCGAATGGGCTGAAGCAAGGCCAATTTCTTTGATAACAAGGGGTACAAGTTTTGGCAGACTATATATGTAGGTAATGGGTATCCAGAATGTTGCATCCCAAGTGATGCACAAGAGCATTCACTGTATCAATGTCCTGACACGACACATAGGTCCAGAATATAAATGAAAGTCAGTAGCAGGGATTATAGTAAGTAGACTCACTGTGTGAAATAGCCACCAGCCACCAGCCACCTAGCCCATGGCTAGTACAAATCCAGTTGGACCAGTTAATCTCCACAGTCACTGCCTGGACTGGCTGGTGAATTTTCATGATGGTTCTTCACCTTGTTTGATCTTAGTTTCCTACATTCAAATTTCGGACTAGTGAATGATTCTGTGGGGTAGTAGCTTTCAGGTGTAGCTAGCCTGACTGGCTAGCAAAATATGGAAACTACTTCGCGCTCTGACTAGACTACACCTTCATTACTTTACAGGAGACCCATATTTCTTTATGTGGTTTTATAGAGGTAACCTTCTTTTATGGGTGAAGAAGGGCGTCTATAGAAGGTTACAGTGTTAGCTTATCGCTCCGAAGACCCAGGTTTGATTCCCCACATGGGCTCAATTTGTGAAGCCCATTTCTGGTGTTCCCCACAGAAATATTGCTGGCGTATTACAACTTACTCATTTGTGAAGTTCATAACATGCATACACTTCACCAAGTGAGTGCACAAACATAAAACCCAGCCATCTGCACCCCACCCAGAATGTCATACTGTCACCAAACCTAAAAAGAATACATCTTGTGATACAAGCGACACCAAAGCAAAGTAATATGCTCTGGAAATTAATTATTTGGACTCTTGTTGGACCCTATTTTGTAGGTGATTGTAAAATCTTTAGTGTCGGGCTATTTTGTAAGGTGCTAATGTATGTGCGAGTGTGTGGTAATCATGTACAGCCAGGTGATTTCAACTGGACCTCAACAAACACCAGACACTTCCTGATTGATGCTTTGATCTCAGCTGTTTCCATCGAGGTCTCCAAGGTCACTGTTGTTTTCACAATTCTGTTTTGCCCATACTTTCAGCTCTTTTCACTTTGGCATCCTTTCAAACGATGCAGGTAATGGGAATCGTTGTCTGCTTTGACTGTTGAAAATTGCAGCAAAACAAAACTGAACATTCTGCATACTTTGGCAAGACTTGAACAAGTGAACAGTGGTTTGTATAGAGTTACATACTAGGGATGCTACCACCAAGTCGGCTGATGCTGGAAGGTACTGGTAGTGTTCTCCGAGGCTGCATGTAAGTACCGATTTCTGTTTCAAAGCAGATTTTTTCCGTCAAGTTTACGTTTTAATCTTGAAGTCAGATTTTTCCTATCTTGTTCAAAAGGTCTGATCATGGGTATAATTCCATTTCGACACAATTATGTTTCTAAGAATGTCCGCACGAAACCAGTCTTCATCTAGGTGTTCTTCCAGATTTCATCCATTTGTTCTCTTAGGTTTCATCAGTCTGTTCTAGGTTTCATCAGTGTGTTCTCCTAGGTTCATCAGAGTGTTCTCCTTGGTTTCATCAAAGTATTCTCCTAGGTTTTATCAAAGTGGAAAATGTATGTGATTGGCATCACTTTGGGCTTGAATACTACTGTTCTTTGTTCTGACCATGCATTGATTCCAGGTATTGATTGGACCCATTTCCAAATGTAGTCATTGTTGTGAAGTGATCCTCATTCCTACACTATACAACTGTTGTAGTGGTAAGATGGCGTTGTTCCATGGTTCCCAGTAACCAATTCATTTTATACGGTGACTCAACAGATCTGTTGATCAGACTCCTCACTTTTGTTAATTGTGTGTCCTTGTACCCTGACAGTGTCAGGAATTGCTCATGATGTCAGTCATTAATTTTGAATATTGACAGACTGACTCTTTGCTGGAATATTATTGTTGCATAAAACAACATGCAAGCAATATCCTGAACGTAAAAAGTTAGGGAACTCAAACACCTTGGTGTCATAACAGACTAGAAACTCTGTAAAGATCTTGGTGAAAATATCTCCAAAATGTAATAATGACCCCAAATTTGTTGTGCTGGTTAGAGAAGAGATAGTTAATGGAGCTATCTTATTACTTTTGTAATGATGTGCACATGCACACAAATCCAGTGGCTATAACTGACCTGGCCTTCACATCTTGGAAAGCTGGTATGAATTAGGGGCATGTGCCTCTAAATAAGCTGATAAGTTGAAGAGGTTGCTGATGATAAACAAGTTCCCATGAACATCCCATCCATATCCTGTTACAACATACATATCTACGCCATGACACATGCAAGATTGGAAAAATCAACACTTCTGTCAAAGTAGACATTTTAGACTTCTTGTAGTGTATCAGGATTATTTTTAAAAAAAAACAAGAAGTAAATACTAAACTAATTACCCTGAGCTCTTTGGTTTTACTTAATGGTTAGAAGGTTTGAGGTGTTAGATGATTATGAAGATGATTACAGCGATGATTATGTAAGTGAATTGTCTTGGGGTATTAATTTTTTTTATCATGTTTTTTACCTCGGTTGAACTGGAGACTTTTGGGCTTTAAATATTGATGCTCATGATGTCATCTTTCAGTTTGTCAACAACAAACCGAACAATTTAACTGTCGAACTAAAGAGACAGACAATGATTCAGGATTGGGTGGTCAGACTCACTGACTTGGTTGTCATCATATCCCAGCTGCATATGTTGATGCTCATGCTGTTGGTCACTAGATTGTCTGGTTCAGACTCAATCATTTATGGCTGGAATATTGCAGAGTGTGATGTTAAACAACAAACAAAACATCCAACCAGACAATCTCTGTCCATCCATTCTCTTATATAACATGACTTGACTTGCAAAAGGACATTTAAAGATGATAGTTTTTGGATAAGATTAACAGTTATGTGTGTATCTTTAAGTGCCACTCTCACCTACACTTGTTAATCATTGTCTGTTTATAGTTCTTTACTTAAAAACGTGTGTTTTTTCATAGGAATTTCCCAGCCATAAAAGGTTATGGAGTTAATTGGCTAAATGTCTCAATCATACCATACAGGTGGCTGGTGTGTTTAACTCAGTTGATATGATTATTCCGCTCCTGGTGTGCATGTCTGGTCTCGACTTTAATGAGGATTTTACGTGATTAGTGGCTATATTCCCTGGCAGCTCACATAATCATGCTTGTGCAGTAGTTTTTGTATTTAGTTCGGATTTCACTGGAGCATGTTAAGACCATAAAAATAAGGAACATGTGCTCTAGAACAAACAAAAAGTGCTTGAATTTTGTATCAAATTATATGAGAAGTTGTCAACTATGACATATCTTGAGTTCATTATTACTAAGTTACTTCAAAAATACCAATTCAAAGAGGCCATGCTTCGATTTTTTAGAAATATATAATTATTGAATCTTAAAAATATTATTATTATTATAGCATATTAAATATTGCTTTTGTTTACCTAACATGGTGTCATGTCATTGAATGTAATGTCTGCTTGGAGGGTGTTCTTGGTTAACAAGTGGCTACCATATTTGATTGACGCCTACAGTTTGGTTCTTTACATTGAAGGTCCAGGACTAGAATATGTTTTCAGCAACCCATGCTTATTGTAAGAGGTGACTAATGGAATGGGGTGGTCAGACTCACTGACTTGGTTGCTGCAGTTTTCTTTGTACCCAAATTGTGTACATCAGTGCTCGTACGGTTGATCACTGATTTGTTCCAGCCTTAATTATTTACTGATGCCATCGTATTGCTGGAATATTAAGGAGTGAGGTGTTTACCAACAAACAAACAAACAAACTTTGAGGTGTGATCATCTTAGCAGGTAATGTTTTAGGCTCCACAGATCACCCTCTGTGCATGCATTTTATAATAATTTCTGCCTCCAAGTGCATCTCCTCAAAGTCAGTTACTTATGAATCATCAAATGACTTTTTAACATCTAACCTTATTTCGGATATCCCAAAATATCTTTTCAATATCTCTTTGGCATTAGTTTTTTTCACAAGCTTAGATGCAGAGGAAATATTTATAGAGAAAGTAAACCTTCGAATGGAATATACCCATCTCCATCAGACATTACTTCATCTGCTGTTATAGATATGTTTGTTCAAATGATGCTTTGATAGCAGACCATTTTCTCATTGTCTGTAGCGCCATCCTGGCTTTTCCTTCATGCTCTCTGAGATTCACAAAGGAGAAGTGATGTAAACAGATGGTGCTGTGTTGGAAACTGAACCATCTTGGCAGCCTTTTAACTATAATCTCTGCTGTGCAACTTGGCCCCTGTTTGTTGAGGCACAGTTTCTGTTTTTGCTGCCTCAGCTAAAAATAAGTTTGGTTTAGATGCATGTACATGCTGGTATGGAACATGGAGATGAAGTTTCAGAAACAGAAACCAATATTGGGGAACTGTTGAAGAGGCACAGTTGCATAACCATAAGTTTTCTCAGCTGTGGCAAAACGAGTGTATATCTACAGCAAATCTCTGCCCCAGTGTGTCAAATGTTCTTGCAATAATGATTGTTTATGCACATTTTAATCCTATCCAGAAGCATATGTATAATTGGTATTATCAGAAGTGTAAATATTAAATATCAGAACCAGGAACCAGATCTCAGTTATCCATCCACACAGATTCCATTTGGCATGGAAAGCAAAAATAGTGGTGCAACTTATGTGAATGGATCAGTGAAAGTCAGTGATGACACCAGGTGTTCACAAATAGGGTAATCATATAAGATGTAAGAAATTTGCATTCTATTTCAGGCATATCTCCGGAAATAAGTTCTGATCTCTTTTAATACATGTATTAGACATCCTGTTGTAGAACTCGTTCGGTGATACAGGTTATTGTAGCATCTTTGTATCTTTAAACAAAAACCTTTAGAAGGATCCTAACATCAAACGCAGTCCTCGTGTGAATATTCATCGGGGCGCCCAGCCGTATTACTGCAGTGGGAACTCCCAAACTTTAAACACAGACAAGACAAACATCTAATCTCTGAAATAAAGATATTTTGCATTAAAAAACAAGTCCTGAATTGTGTTTATAAAATGGAATGAAAAGGATCCCTGGTACTTTCCTTGTTTTCAGAATTTAGAAACTGTTGTTACTGGCTAGACCTGTAACATAATCTAGACTTGCTTGTACTGTATTTGGTGGTCAGGCTCACTGACTTGGTTGACACATGTCATTGGTTCCCAATTGCACAGATCGATGCTCATGGTGTTGATCACTGGATTGACTGGTCCAGACTCGATTATTTACAGACTGCTGCCATATATGTGGAATATTGCTTAGTGTGGCGTAAAACTAAACTCACTCACTTATTGTATCCAAATTGTGTAGATCGATGTTCGTGCTGTTGCTGACTGGTTTGTGTGGTTCTAACTCGATTAGTTAGAGACTACTTCCGCTTAGCTTGAATACTTCTGATAGTTGTGTAAAACAACAGTCAACCAACAGAGCAACATTGAGCAAGACCCTGGTAAAATTCAGTATCTGTTTGGAGGTGATAAACAATATTGATGTTCATGATGTCAGATTTCTCCTCCAGAATGATTTGTGCCTCCTCTTCATGCTACAGAAGTAGAGAACAGTTTGTATTGAAAATACTTTATTGCTTTTATGTACCATCAGACAGTCATGGAGGATTCAGCCCGAAGATTCCCATGGCTGTGAGCTCTGCAAGGGCTTCTCATGGCTTGGTAGTCATTATATCATGGCTGCTCTGGTCATTGAATACATATTTCTGCTCATCTGCAAGTCAAGATCTCACAGTTGTTTAATGCACAAATCTGAGGATCTTCAACAGGAGTGATTCATTGTTCCAAACCCATTATGTCTGCATCACTGTGCTATAATGAGATGTTGGAGAAAGCTGATGTCCAAACAGATGCAACTTTATTCTGTTGCTGATGTTGTAGAACATTGAATCCTAAAGTATTGGTGTCCTGTAGTCTGCAGTGGAGTCATGGTAGACCATGTAAGTCTGGACCAGACTAGCCAGTGGTTGATAGCATGAGCTCACATACTGAAACCACCCAATCCACATTGCAACATAGACTAACAGTAACACTTCTTCTTGAGGCAAGGATGTTAGGTGACTACCGGCATGTTTCCAGCATAGACTAACAGTAACACATCTTCTTGAGGCGAGGATGTTAGGTTTCCAGCCTTACTGGAAAACTAGGCTAGAATTTCAGGCCAAGTCTTTCGGTTGGACTCCATGGAGTCCAAGTCCATGTTTATATCAAAGGAAAGGGAAATTGTGTTACGAAATTTACATCTTAAGTCTTTGAATGTCATTTAGAAGTGTAAATACATAAGAATGAAGATTTTATGGATATCAACTTCTTTATGAGAGAACACAACGTTTCGGAGTTAATGCTTACTCCTTCATCAGGTGATTGAGAAAGGGATACAGAGGTGTATTTATATGTACAGGTAAAACAATAACAAAGTAACAAGTGGAATGAGTTAACGAAAGCTAGTATAAACAAGCACTGATAGGAAGCCGATAGTTAAGATAACAATGATGGAAGCCAACGGTAATGCATTACAGTTGATTGGATATGTTTACATAACATGATTGGGGATAAGGATGGAAGCCAATGGTGATACATTACGCATGATAGGATGATGTACATAACACACGATAGGGGGTGAGCATGTTTACATGAGGGTTGGTGATGTACAAACACAAGTATGTACTCGGGTAGATAGGCTATACATGAATTACATAGATAGAATGTACACAGGTAGATGAGATTAATTTATCAATAAGTCCCAGGCCACCCCGATGCCCTAAACAATGAACTGGACCACCTCAGAAAGACATTCACCACACTCAACGGGTACCCTCCCCAGCTCGTCACAGCCACCATCAACAAGACCCTAAAGGACCGAGAACCCCGCCCCAAACCTTCTCCATCACCCATCAGAGTAACCATACCCTACTTTGGCCCCATCAGTCATCAAATATCACGCCTCATCAAGACCAAAGCCAGCATCGATGTCACCTTCTCCAGTGGCAAGACCATCAAGACCTACCTAAAAGCCAACGGTAAAGGACCCAGCTGTGAACACCCTAACCCGAGAGGATGCATCTACCAGATCCCTTGCAACTGTGGCGACCTATACATTGGAGAAACGCTGAGACCAATCAACACCAGAAAGAAGGAACATCAGACCTCAGTCAGGAAACTCGACCAGAAATCGGCCATCTCTGAACATATTCTCAAGAACCCTGAACACTCAATTCGATGGGAGGACACTAGGATACTATCTACCAACAACAACAACTGGCGCCAAAGGAAACTGCAAGAGGCCATCGAGATCCGGAGACAGAAACCAGCCATCAACCGCGACCAAGGAGTGTACCTACCAAGTGCCTGGGACTTATTGATAAATTAATCTCATCTACCTGTGTACATTCTATCTATGTAATTCATGTATAGCCTATCTACCCGAGTACATACTTGTGTTTGTACATCACCAACCCTCATGTAAACATGCTCACCCCCTATCGTGTGTTATGTACATCATCCTATCATGCGTAATGTATCACCATTGGCTTCCATCCTTATCCCCAATCATGTTATGTAAACATATCCAATCAACTGTAATGCATTACCGTTGGCTTCCATCATTGTTATCTTAACTATCGGCTTCCTATCAGTGCTTGTTTATACTAGCTTTCGTTAACTCATTCCACTTGTTACTTTGTTATTGTTTTACCTGTACATATAAATACACCTCTGTATCCCTTTCTCAATCACCTGATGAAGGAGTAAGCATTAACTCCGAAACGTTGTGTTCTCTCATAAAGAAGTTGATATCCATAAAATCTTCATTCTTAATTTACATCTTGTTTGGCAACTGTAGCTGTAGATTTGGGACATTTGAAGAATTTGTTTCTGTGTACCATCAAGTTGGTGTCAGATATTCTAAGTCTTTTTATGTTTTTTGTCAAGTAGTTTGATGCCTTTTGTGAGGCAAGATCCATTTTCTTTCCGCTTGGATAATAAATGATCTATTGCATCCTCTTTGTCAGGACTTGTTATTGTGTGTGATGCATGTGATATGATAGGTGGAATGTGATGGGGGTCAGCTGGAGGGTTATAGAAGGGACATAACACATGATAGTCACTGGTGGTGCTATGTTTATCAAGGGTTCAAACTGGGCCTCTATTGTTACATTCTCCAATCAGATGGGACTGGTAACAATAATAGTCTGGTTCAGCAGCATATTGACAATTGCAATAACAAATCTTATCATAGACTTGCTACTAAGAGGGCATTGAGTTAACCCACAGATGAGATCCTCACCTTGTCAGTTGGCTGGTGGGGTTAACCTCTTTGGTCATGTGGACAAGGCATCCGATTTGGATCAGGTCAGTGGTTCGAATCCAAGCACAGGATTATGGCTGCTACAGACGTGACGGTAGTAGTCTGTACAATAACACTGTGGTACAGAAGAAGTTTTTGAAACGTCACTTGGTATTATTAAAAGTACTATTTGATGCTTCCCATCACAAATAAAAGACTTCACTGTCAATTTTGTGCCATCATTAATCTTGCCGCATCTTTTGGATTTACAGGTATCTATTAAGTTGTAATATTTTTTGTGAGGCAAACACCTTTTTGAGATTTCTTTGAAGTAACCTGAGTCAACAAGCACCCCCATATGTCTTTTACATGACTGCAGTTAAAACTAAATCTGTCTTATCATGGGTAATCACCCAGAAGATGAGCTTCGTGCTCTGTGTAAATGCTGAAGGGAGATAACTCTGTATGACTTGCCTGGGATGAAGCTGGTGACTAATGATAGACCAGCTGCTTTCTCACCTCTCCTCTGTAGCAGGGATGTTTATATTTAGTGTTTAAGCACGACTGGAAATGTGGCTCTGAGATTAGCTTATTGAGATGCCTGGAGAAAAAATAAACTTTAAACTTCATCTGTCTTTTCTGATAACCTGATGTTGAAAAAAGTCGTTCTCCTAAAACATGTGTTCAGATGGAAGATGCGTTTTGGGTGTTGTAGTGAATATTAGGGAGTTGCACATAAAGTCGTCTCAGTTTCAACTTTGCTGAATGATTGTACCAGGAATGAATTATTGTATCATAAATCTTTAAACATTATTTATCCATTCTGGTATCAAATTAATGGTTACTGAGAGTTTGTGTCTTTCATATATGTTGTGTAATCCTAGTCTATGAACCTTTGGCCTTTCATACTACAAGAATTTAATTGAATGCTTGTAGCAAGAGCTTATGATTGTCGCAAGAGCTAACAAATGTATTTTGGGTGAATACTGTATGTTGAGTTAATGATTGTGAAAGGAGTGAAGTCTGCATTAGGAGAGAGTGACTGGTATTATGAGTAAAAATGATTGTTATTATATAAGGCCAAATAAAAAAAGTGAAATATTTCTCGGGCATCGGCATGTAACAATTTTTCATTGCCATTTTAAAAAGTTTTGACTTGGACATGCTCGACCATCCATTTGTCTGCTATAAGAATGAGTGTCTGTAAGAACAAGTGTGACTGAGTCTACAACTCATTAACACATGGTAAACTTTCCAAGCTGTAAGAATGAAGATTTTTATGGATATCAACTTCTTTATATGAGAACACAACCTTTCGGAGTTAATTCTTACTCCTTCATCAGGTACAATCATTCATTAACTCCGAAACGTTGTGTTCTCATATAAAGAAGTTGATATCCATAAAAATCTTCATTCTTATGTATTTCACTTCTAAATGCCCTTCAAAGACTTTCCAAGCTGTATTTCTGAGAAAAAAAAATACAGGCGTGTTCCTCCCTCGTCACATTTTTTTCTTTAAAAAATTATAAATAAAGCCCTACTGCCTTTTTGACTTTTGAAAAAAATGTGCCCGAGAAACATTTAATATTTTTCATTCAGCCTAAGGAGTGATTGAATGTTGAGAGTGAATGTGTTATAAATGAATGAATGTATGTTTAGTGAATGCTTGTATCAGGAATGAAGCACAGGTTTCCAGCCTCCAGTTGTACTTCAGTGCAAAACTAAAACAGGAATCTTTCTTGTATTTCATTGTAGTTATTTGGCTGAGACATTGTTTATATATTGTTAAGTTAAAAAATTCACCAAAGTTACTATTTCAAATATCTCCCAAAAAGTTGTTGCATCATGTTTGCAGGAGACTGCATAAGTAGAGTAAAGTTGTGTTTTATATTTGTTGGCATCATGGTGTGTCTTCTCGTATTGGAATTACTTCACTTACTGTATGTATGCAAAGCTAAACTGACCAAAGTTTAAACTCTCTAAATATAATTTTGAAAGAAACATATTGAAGTCTGCTTGAATTTCAGTAAGAAATTTTGAACCAAAAATTTAGGACTTTTGCAATTCAGATATTGTAGGCAAAAGGGTTTCAAACAATAAGATTTTTGAACTGTGACACTTAAAGGGAATAAATACTTAACATCAATATAAACAAATCTGCATCAGTTCAGAAAACAGTGTCAATAAATGAGGCTCATTAAGGGCAGTAGGGCAGCCTAGTGTTTGAACATTTGCTCATCACACCGAAGACCTGGGTTCGAATCCCAACATGGGCCCAATGGTGTCCCCCCCACCATGATGTTACTGGACTATTGCTAAAAGGGGTGTGAAACCATACTCACTCATTCCACTGGATTTAGAACTGATGTTCTGTCACCCAGCTGTCATATGTAATCTAGTTATGCTATAATAATGTATTAACCATAAGGTCAGACACCCACGACTGTAAAATCGGTCACTAAGCCTGTCCAGTGTAGATGGGTCAGTGAAGACATGGCTGTCTGCTCTTCCATGACAGAGCTGTCCACTCAACTCATGAATGTGTCATATTTACCCTGTTGACAGGTCATGCTGTGGGCTATTGCAGGAAATCCACAAGCTCTTTATAAGACATGGCTTCTGTACATTTCATGATCATATAACATTTCTGACGGATTTAGGTCACTGTCATTAACCGAAATAGCTTGTGTACTTACTGCAGTCTAATAAGATGATAGGATGTGAAATTAAGAGGTCGCAAGGGCTCTAAATTGATGTTACATTAGTGGTGGCGGTTATTTCAATCATTTAGTAACTCATTATTCTTTCATGATGATTTGTCAAAATAGACAATGTGAACATTTTGAACGTAGTTTAAATTCATCTTAATAGACTAACATATTGTATATGAAATGGACTTATTTTACAGGGAAAAATGGTTTTGTTATTTTAATAAAATGTCATTAAATGGACCAGGAGATTTTCTTCTTTTTTAGAGAGAAACTGCAGTAATCTTGATTTATCAAATACTCTAGACTTGTATGGACTTTCCATGATGTATTGGTTTCACGATCAGCATATATTTCTATCCCAGGATTATAGGTCTGGGACAGGGTTCGGATCCGCTACCAAGACCTCTTTGCCCTGCCTCTATTTACAATAGGTCTCAAAACCAAGTTGTAAAATGAATGACAGGGAATTGCTGCTTTGGAATCTTGGCAAAGAGTATTTAGAGATACATTAAACAATCTGGTCATGCATGTACAAGAGTTGACAGAAAATTTATCTTAAATTGAAAAGGTATGTGTGCTTAGTCAGTTATGAACATCAGAGACGTGAGATCAAACTGAATTGAATGTATCTCTTTATGAAAATTCAGTATATCACATTTAACAGTATATCACTTGACTAACCACAGGTACATGTGGGTCCCTGTGTCATTCTCAGTACCAACCTGACTCGAGTACCCATTACCCAGTATTGTATTTGTTTGTGTTACTTTTTTATGTGTTTTGCTCCGGGTCATTTTCATGCATGACTGCACACTGACGAGTTACTTATCAAACAAGGGACAGATACTACTTGTTGAAATCTAAGGTTACACAGTTTGTGTGGTGTGTACTTCAAAGGCTGTTGATATCATTTTCTCCTTAGGTATAACATCCATTTTGACACTGGTGTGTGAGTGAGTTTAGTTTTGTGCCACTTTTAACATCATTTCAACGATGTCTTGGAAAGCAACACCAGTAATGGACTCCTTACATTTTGCCCATGTCGGGAATTGAAAATGGGTCGAGCGAACACTTTATCCACTAGCCTACACGGCCACTCCTCTTGGTACTAGAATAACTTCAGTACAAGTTAAATATACTCACTACACAGATATCACTCTCCTTTTGTGATTGATGTATAGGGTGATAGGGTAGCCCAGTGGTTAAAGCATTCGCTTGTCACGCCAAAGACCCCGGTTCGATTCCCCACATGGCTACATTGTTTGAAGCCCATTTTCTGGTGTCCCCTGCTGTGGTATTGCTGGAATACTGATAAAAGCGGCGTAAACCCAAAGTCACTCACTCACTCACTTGGGGATGTACAGATATGTTATTTTATGTCAGTTCACACTTGATGTATGAGAACTGATTATGTGTGTCATATCTGAAAAATGCTCCATCAAAAGAAGTGTATTGTTGATCGTCACATAAAATTTATGTCATAATGTTAGTATTGCATTTTAACCTAAACAAAATAAAATATTTCAGCCTGAAATTTTCCCACAAGTAAATGACATATTTACATAACCACAACCTTTGCCCCACTAAAGTTTTGCATTATGGTATGTTGTGATGCATCTACCTAAAATACCAAGCATATCTGTCTTGCTTAACAGCCATATTTATCATATATGAAGCCAGACTCCAGACTTCTTTGTACTTTGTATTAAACACATAAACGGCATTAAACACAGAGCCTGAAAAGGCGGCAGGCTGCCCTTTGAGACAGACAAATATTGTGTACCTCTAGTCAGTGATGTGTGCATGCTGATAGGTATATAACCTTCAATCAGATTTACAGGCTCCAGTGAGCAAGCGTTTGCTTTTCACTTGCACTTGTCAGGCTGGCTGTTTTTGTGTAGGAAGACACATGTGCTTCTGTTTGGGCCTTCTGTCATTGCTGAATATTTATTCTAGAACATTGTAATAGATGTGTATATAATAGAGGGTATTTGTACATAAGACTGAACTGGTGTAAGAGCAGAGTGGTCTGTTAGTTAACAAAGCACATTTTAACTTATTCTTTTTAATGCAGTATGTACAACACTGGTCTGTCTTGGCTGTAAGTGATGAAGAGTTTGTATTGATGCACTCGTATGAACAGAATTATTTGTATGAGATGCGTTGAAGAATGAAACATCTATCTGTGAAATAATATTTTTTTTAATAATAACAGTCATCATCATCATCATCTCCCAGTGTACATACTGGTATCAAATCTAAAATCTTTATTATCCCAATCAAATCTAACATGTCTCAAGTTAATGTTAAGACAGGTTTCTGTTACTTAATTTGACAGAGCACTTATTACGAAAAATTCATCATCTACATACCAATATCTTCTAAGAGTATATTGCATACAAGTGGTATTTTTAACATTTTGTAATAACAGCTCTCAGGTTTGAAAATGAGAAAAAAAGACCACGTTAGAAGGGATCCCTCTCTGTGTACCTTTTGTTGTGGTGAATTAAATGACAGTTGCTGATTCTTTAATGTGACGGGTGTCTTGTGATGTCTTTATCATAAGCAAATAGGGTCATGTGGAATTATTACAAGTTCAAACAACTGTACGTGCGGCTGTTCTAGAGAACAATGGATCTCTTCGAGAAAGTGACACCTTATGATTTTCTCATTCAGCTACTTCCGAAACACGAAACTGCTCCAGCATAGCTCCACGACTAAGGGAAGCAACTCGAAAAATTATGTTTATCGAATTATAATTCTCACATTATCGTTTATTTCTAAGATGAACTAAAATAGAACATCTTGTATTTAAACGACACTGACACACACATTACTCTTGCTCCTATTCAATGGGCTTGTACATAACATCAACAAATAAAAACAGTCCCAAATCGTTTCTTTCCCCACAAAGGCTGAATGAGTTGGATGTAACAAAGAGATCCCAAGCTATCGACTGTCAATGCCCCAAATCACATCCAGCCTTCATTTCTGGTCAGCGACGTGTGTAATCTTTCTGGGGCATGACGATGTGCTCTGAGGAGGAGGGTATATCAAAGTTTGTGTTTATAAACACCAGATACACAGATAGTCGGATAGCTGTTGCCCTTGATATTTGGGGCTGATTGAATGCCCAGGAGAAAAAGATACCAGTGACTCACATCACCATGCTGTGCAGTAGTGGTAAGATATTTCATTTTTCGAGGCAGTTTTTCGTGACAGTGATATCATATTTATTGGTGAAATTTGAGGGGATTGATCTGGCTTGGCATAACCTTCATTGATTATTTGTCATGCTTATCAGTTTTGTTTATTTAATGCTTCGAGGCAGACCAGAATGGCTGCATTCGTGCTCTTGGGCTGTGGTGCAATTTTGCAATTATGTTGAGGGTTGCATCGCTGATGCGTCATTGTGCGCTGTGCATATTTTTACACACTGATGTCTGTAACAGAATGTATGTGTGAATGGTTCTGAAATCTCGTGGCATTCTTCTCTTCTTTAAGTTTTGGTTTGAATGGATTGTGGTTAAGTTTATAGGAATTGGACTTTGTTTTATCTCAACCATGAAAATTTATGGCATAAAATATTTATGATGGAGGAAAATTTTATGACTTCTTTATTTTACGATATGGCGATTTTGGAAATTGGTTTTGTTAATCATTCCTAGCGTCTGTATACTGCATGGACATACAGTATCCCTTACAAGATTATGTTTATGGATTTTGACATGTTTTTAAATGTCATCATTTGTTAAAACAGACTAAACAGCAGTTGTACTGTTTTAACCAAGGACAAGGAAACCTTCAAACCTAAGACATAATTTCATTGTAAATCTGAATTTTCATCATGAATATTAGAAATGTAATTGAAGTTAAAATGTCTAATATTGTCCCAAGTCATTGTCTGAATCTGGTACCTGATATAGGTCTCACCCAAACCTCTTCTACAAACCCAACCCGTGCATTTTTCCCTCTCACTCTTTACCCTTTGCTGATTCCTTACTGAGACTGTCTGCATCAGCATCCCTTCATCACGTGCAAATTCCTTCTCCTACCAACCTTTCCCCTGTTGTTTACCCATTTACATCTTCAGTTCTCCACAGATCCACACCCTCTCTAACCTTTCCCTATCTTTAACCCCTCCCCACCCCTACCTTCATTCAGCCCTTTCCCTTTTCACCCATACATTCCCTCTCCCTAGTCACTTTTGGTTACCCATCCCTTCTCATACCTCTAGTCATATCTGTGACTATGCTTGTTGTTTACAAGAGTTGATTGGATTGTCAAGACTTGATTATTTACAGATCGTCACCATATAGCTGGAGTATTGATGAGTGGCATAAATTTAAACTTGCTCACTCTAATCATATCCTCTCCTCACTTGCTTACCTCTCCCCCATACTTACCCTCTTTCCACCCACCCGTGTCTTCACTCTCTCCCACTCCCCACCACCTTTTTCCTGTCACATACTGTCTTACCCCTTCCTCAACTACCTCCTTCTTTCTACCCCCCTCCAAATCTTCACTGCCCCAAATGTACTGTCACCCTCCCCAATCTTTTCTAGCTCTCCTCACCTACTTCTCTCTCCTGCCTTATCCTGTCACCCATTCCTTCCCACTCCCCTTTCTCACCTACCTGTCTCATCCAATCTTACCATTTCATCTCGCCCACTTATCTTCTCCTAGCCCAGCCTTCTAATGTCACCACCACTTCACCCTACCCTGAAATCTTACCATTCCTTCCCAGTATCTTTCCACCACTCTTTTCCTGACACTACCCCTTCTCCCTACCCCCAAATCTTAACTTTACTCCCCTAGTCCACTTCCCACCCTTTCCCTGTCATACAGTGTTTCCCCTTCCTCACTTACCCACAGTCACCCCTACCTCCCATCTCCACCAAATCTTATGTCTCCTATTCCATGTTCCCCTCCCCCATCTCCCAATACCCCTGTCTCTGTATCCCTTGCACTTTCCACTGATAGCATCTTCAAGGTGTTGCAGCCTAATTGTTGTAATTAATCACATCATCAGCTGTCAGTCAATGAGATAACACTGACACATCCCAGGTGCCCTACAATGTACACCATTGTACATAACAGGCAGCAGGTGTCAATCACAACCTGGAAGCTGTTAACAATTAACAGTGTCTGGTCCTGATTAAAGTAGGTCGCCAGTTAGCACATGGGGAGCAGTTTACACTATCATTAATTGCTTGTTTGTCTGGGGGCTGTATCAACTTGCCATTGTGCTGAGGATCACTTTTGGTTTGAAGAGCTGTTGTGTATTCTCCACTCATCACCATGACTGTCAAGTATTGGAAATATATCCTGGAACACTTATCAGTGAAAGACTTCATAAGTATGTACAGAAATAAGTTATGTATAATCAGAATGTTTTTGTGATTTCTGTATATTCTTCAGTTATTTCTTAGACTTTTGTCTTTGGGCAGCATACAGATGTGATAGACAATAAAGGCAGGAATTTATGATGTCAACTTCTTTATTTTGATAGGCAAGGAAGGAGCAAGAATGTAGGGGATGTTATCAAAATATAGAAGTTGACATACATCAATATTAATATATAGGCATTGACATCCGTGAATTCTTGCCTTTTTCTCTTAGATTATTTTGTTATCTTGAACTTTTACACTGTGATTAACACTTGGTTGATTTCTTACTTCTTTCATCTTCATTGGAACTCATAACACATTGATTTTGTTACTTTGTTTTTCTTTTGATACCAGAGAGTTGTTACAAAGATTTCCAGTCATAAGGTTGTAATTAATACATTGTGTGAGCTGCCAGATGTTTTAAGCACAAAAACCCATGTTGAATCAGTCTCCCTGGGTCTGTAAATTTGCCAGATTCGAGATCCATATTGTGACTTTCTTCATATGTACCATATGTACCAAGTCATGTTACCTTAGATTTGCTAAAGAGGAAGTTGTTTTATAAAGATCCTGGTAACTATATAGAAAATGCTTTGTAGGATACAATCACCCCTGTTGAATTCTTATTCATTTATACACTCCTCAGCTGCACCAACCTTATATCTCATTCGGAAATTGAGAGTTTGGAATTTTCTCTGATACCAATGGTTCATCGGTGCCATGAAAGCTGCCACTTAATATATGAAAAGTGGAAGTACTGACATTCTAAGAAATTTTATTTTTAAAGACTAATAATGAGGACTTGAGTTAACTTTATTTCACCAGTCTAGCCTCCAGCTAGTCCTGCTTGAAGATGATGTGGGTTGGGCTGGGAGATGAAGTTCAGAATTGCATCAGTAGGGAGGGTGTAGCCAGTGTGATGCCATGCTTTCAGTTCTGGGTCATGGTGATGGTGGAGCTGCAGATTAACAGCACTGATGTTCAGCATGGTCGCTATCTTTATTAGCGGTATACAAGTATCCAGTTGTAGTGTAAGACATCATATCCTTTCATTGTAGCGTCATCTTAAAACAGGAACAACACTTGTCTGACTTGTCAGCTCATTCTCCAGTAGGTTCAGCCTGTCTCACATTCCCTCAACCACATTATTTTCCCTTCTGCCTAGTCCACTCTACAATGCTGAATTCCTAAATTATGCAAGACTGCATTTTATCAGGTTCTGAATCTCCCTTGAGCTCCTTCTCAAATTTATGTGTTTGTTTGTTACTATCAAAATTATATACATTCAGAGACTAAGTGGTAGTCTATGCCTTGGATGTCTTCATTCAGTGTTTATATTTGGCCTGCCAGTAGTCTGTCATACAGACCCTGAAGCAAATATAACCAAGAAAGATTTAGAAAATGTTGTAAGTCTGCATTTCCACTGCTTAGAAAAGCTGAGGACTCATTTTTTTCAGTAAAATATGTTCATTTTAAGGACTATGTGTTAGTTTAGCCTGAATGATTAAGTCAGAGAAACTTGTGATGCTTTCTTTGAATAGAGTGCCTTTTGTTGTGGTCAGAATGTCTTCAGTAGTTTCAATCTATAATCATTACATTCCATGTTTGTGTCAAAGAAACTTGTGATTCTATTTTTATTGTGATCAGAATATTATGGTGAAAGGCATATTGCTATTTTTAGCTGAAGATACTTTGACATCCTTCTGACACATATTTTGCCACTGATATAAAGTTATCATATGTATGCACAAAATAATTAATCAGTGTACAAATAAAACTGTAAACAACCAAAGGGAAGTTCTTGTTTTCAAATTCCAGTAAAAGTGACTTGTCCGACCAATTTAGACTTTAGTTGGACCTTTGTAATGTGTTATAAACTGTCAAAGACAAACTACCACAGACACAAAGCCTTTCTATCATACTTGATGTTGAATCACAACACACACCCATATTTCTCTCTCTCTTTCCCTCCCCCAAGAAAAATAACAGCAACAACAAAGAAAGAAACAAACACAAAACATACAAACCTGGCAACAACAAAAATAAAACCTTCTCCCCCAAAACATCAATAAGAAAAATGCAATCATAAAAAATATCAACAAAGAACAAGAAAAACATTCTTTCAATTCAAACACTTTAACCGCAAGTAAATCTAAATCAGAAACTGCTGTTATCCATCCATCCATCCATCCATCCATCCATCCATGCCCAGACAAACGTAGAAGATGGTCTCAGCTTCCTGTTCTGGTTGCATCCATGGATAAGGTGAACTGATGCTGGTGGAACCTACCAAGAGGTCCAGCCAATGATCCATGGAATTACAGTGTTTGTGATGGCGCCTCCTTGTCAGGTCAAGGTGACCCAGGCCAGTTATTGGGTTAGGTCACCAAGCCTTTCTTAAATTTCATGGACTCATTAGAGCTTCTTTGTGGAAAGGCTAGTGTCATCCTATCTTCAATCAGTTAGATTTGTTTCCACTGATGGGCTTTAGTGGCAGGCTTGGGAAGAGAGTTCATATTGATTTTTTCAAATGATTCAATTTTGGGAACAGTGTTATTATTTATTACTATGAATTTAGGGTTCCCTAGTGAATCGTCTCAGGAGATCTAAGAATTAATCAATGTATGAACTGTATTACCCTTTTTGTACAGTTCATTAGGCCTGGGTATTGTAACAATAATGTATTGCAGTATTTTGCAACACAGATATCTGTGTTTGCAGGATGTATTTTGATGTACTTGGAGCTGTATATTGTAAGACTATGATTGACTCTGACATATGGAAATCCTACTTAGCACTGATGACAGTATTCCTTGTGTATCAATGTGGCCTATAGATATTCAAGCACATAGCAGAAGAAAACAGTGGTTGATGTTATGAGCAAACACCTTAGCATTAGAGTGGTGCAGTCCTTTCTCAACCCCAGCTTCACAGAGGGCATAGCAGATCCAGATCTGTTTGTATTAATCTTGGATTGGTGGGGTAGCCTAACGGTTTAAGCAATCGCTTGACATGCTGAAGAGCCATGTTCGATTCCTCACATGGGTACAATGTATGAGGCCCATTTCTGGTGATACTACTGGAGTATTGCCAAGAGCAGCATTCAAACCTCACTCACTCACTCACTCACTCACTCACTCACTGTGCTAATCTTGAAGTCTTGTAACACCAAGGAGTCTTTTGTTGTCACTTCCATCTTGTGATCTTCTACTGTCATGAACATTCCACATACTGTTTCAGCATCTTGTTTTCATAATGCTTCCAGTGTTAACCTTTAATGTGTTTCAGGATTAATCTGTTTGTTAACCCTCTGCATTGTACCGCAGGAACTGAAAGAGTTGTTACCTCCAATTTTCTCAGCCTAGTTATAATGTTTTACTACTGATTCAGTAAATTGATCAGGCTCCCTGATTTGGTTTACACATGTCATCCTATCCTAGTTGCATATATCAGTGCTCGTGCTATTGATCACTGGATTATCTGGTCCTGGACCTAATATTATTTACACACTTCTACCATATAGAAGAATATAGCTTATTCACATAAAACTGAACTGACTCACTCCATTATTAAAGTGTCCATGTTGTGAACTATATTTTAAAATTCCACATTGTGTTCCAGGAACTGAGGACGAAGAGATGTCTTCTCCGCGGGACCTCCAGGACTTCCTGGCGGAAGCGCAGTTGGAACATTACCTCAACGGGCTCCGTAACGAACTGAAGATCACATGTGTGGAGCACCTGAAATATGTGAAGGAGGAGGACTTGGAGGCCATTGGCATGGCCAAACCGGAAATGAGGAGGCTCAAGAAGTTCTACAAGAGGGAATGTCCACAGGGAACCTTTGGGAAACTCAAGAAGGTACAGCGACACATAAACTCACTAATGTGATTAGCAGTTAGCTGCTGATTTTATTTCTAAATGATAAATTCTGTAAATTGTCTAAATCTGTTGAGAACCACTGAAGCCCCCATTTAATGACAATATTAAGTATTCAGCTAAAAACAGATTTCTTGTTGTCATCTTTGTTTGGGGGAAGAGTCAAATTCCATAAAGTGAGTTTAACACTAAAGTGATTATAGCTTCCACTCTTTGACAAAGATTTGCAACTGTTATAGTGGCTGGATTGATTTGTGGATTGGTTCCCAGTTAGATCAGTTGTATCTGGTGATGTTGTGTTGTTCAGGTTTCAGAGTTCCTATCCTTGGCTCTGCCAGGATCTATGGCTGTGGTTCGAATCCAGGATTGGCTTGTGTTATGATACTTTCGGAGTTAGCTCCACAGTTAGGTGTCTGCAGTGCTTACCTCATGCTAAGGCTGCCTTGTTTAGTGATCATTCCATTTTACATATGATGTGACACTCATATCCAGACGGATTTCCGCAATATGCTCCATATCAACTTTACATTATGAAGGGGTGATGGAGTAGCCTAGTGAGTACATCGTTCACTCATCATGCCAAAGACGTCAGTTTCCCGCATAGGTACAATGCATGAAGCCCATATCTGGTGTCTCCTGCAGCAAATAAAGTGGCGTAATACTACACTCTCTCAATATTTTATGAATCTTATCTTGAGTGGCTCTGGTCTTAATGGTTCTCATATTTTGAACTCGAAGGCATAGGATTGGTAATGATGGGACACTATGTTACTATAGGTTATCATCTTCATCTAATATTGGAATGACCAATGGGGTCCTGTCTTCTCCAGCTAAACAGCCATTATCCATCAGGCGATTTCCCTCAGGCTTTGAAGTTTGCACTGAATAACGAGGTCATCATAGCTATCGAGCTGATTCAATCACAAAGGGATGGGTATATACTCTAACAGTCTGTATGAGGAACACATGTAACTCTGTAAATGCCTTGTTTAGAGTATATTTCCTGTTTTGGTTATGCAGAAATATTTAAGATAAAGAAATGGCCATTCTTATGAAGTTGAAGATTAATTGTTCACACGAGTGAAAATAACATCACTTATTTTTGAAGCATGTCAGATGTCTTTTTTCTTTGAAAAAAGGAAAAGTGATTTTCTTTGACTAGATTCATGCTTAGTCTCTGAATATGTAACTTTGATAGCAACAAATAATCCCATTTACATTGGAAAGGAAACCCATAGAAATAATCAAGAAATAGTCAGTGAGTTAAGTTTTACGCCTTACTCTGCAATATTCCAGCTATGTTACGGCAGTCTGTGAATAATCAAGTCTGGAGCAGACAATCCGGGGATCAACAGCATGAACATCTGTGAAAGTAGTAATGGGGTTCAGGGACTTAGAAAGAGACTATTGTATGACCTGTAAACTGATAATGATTATAGCATAGAGCATTACAAGTTCATTGCAGAACTGAGTCCCAATCCTTATGTGATAGTTAAGGGGAGGTAACTGTTGTTGGATTAAGGCTGAAGGAGTTGGTAACATTATGGAGACGCTTTGTGTTTTGTGTATTGACTGAGGTTCTTAAAGCAGGTGTAATATTGTCCAGCTGGATCTTTTTGTTCATTATGTCCTCTGTCGATGCCCCAAAACACTCCCCAAATCCTGTTACTGGCACCAGGAAAGGAACTGGACGAGTTCAGCTGGTCAGACTTACAGTCCATGTTGAATACATTTTTTTGGAAGGTCCTTGAATACAGGACTCAGCAATATTCAAGCTCCATGATGGTGGTCTGTAAATTATCTCATCTGGACCAGACAATATAATTATTTATACAGTTGGGAAACAATGACTTTAGTAGAGTGAATGAGCCTGTCACCACCCGATTCTGTCAGTCATCTTTTACAACAAACCCGGTTGCCCAAATTTTGAACCACTGTGCAAATAGATACCTGTGGATATTCTGTAATACATTTTGGGGGAAATATTTATGAACAGACCAGGATTTGGCTGGTTTCCAAGAAATAATTTTGAATTTCTCCAAACTTGTTGATATCACCTTGGTTATGAGTCTATATCTCCTTGGTTATGAGTCTACAATATACCTAATTTTTTGTCAGACATAATAGAGTGTTTAAAGGGCAATGCCTCAAGAAAATAGAAAATGCAATATCTTGTGATCATTACTAAACAATCATGCCATAAAATGTAGGAATCTGAACATTAAATATCAGCAGCATGGACATTGATGATGGATCTAAGTGACAGCCATCGACATTGTGGGCATATATTGCTCCACGGACAGTGTAAGGGAGGTAACTCTGGCTACTTTACAGACAAATTTATCATCAATGTTATATGTCGATAGAAATATGTCAGCTTTGTGGATCATATGTCTCCATGTTTAAAGATCATGCCACAATGTCTGCATCATGAGATCTTTCATGATGTCTGAAATTTTGTCACATTTGCATTCTCCAGGTAACCATGGAAACAGAAAACTATTATTGATTTACAATTACTATTAGTCATGGTGCTCTTGAGGGAATCGGTAGCAACGGGCAGCAATTTGAGCATTTACAGACTCGGGCAGATGAACGTTCTGAACCTCACTGAGCACAAAATCCATTCCACTAGAGTTTGAATGGAATGATAATTCCTTTGTAGTGGAGTATTAGTTATCTTTGGCAGTTGAATGTCTGGGAGGAAATATGCTTTGCATGCTAATTTCGGTTTTATTGACTATTTTGAGTTTGTTCAATAGGTCGGCAGACTTCAGAAGTGACCTCCTTTGAAACTGATAGTGTCTGGATTAAACAAAAATTTCTGGTCAACATTGACATGTGTCAGAATAAAACATTGAGGTCTTTGGTGATTATAGCCTATTCATAATTAATATAAGATGCATTTGTCAGCATAACTATATTTCATAACTATTCAGTTTCACCTTGTAACAAAAGTTGTTAATTAACAATAGTCTTGACAAGCCTGACTGAAAATATTTATGATCAGAAATATTACTGATGAGAAGGATTTTCCATGATTTTTAGCATGGACATTGTCATCAAACCCACTGTACATAAGCTGTTGTGATTAATTTTTTGTTTACCTATTCAGACTTGTGCAAGATCTGTCCATCAACTTTAACATGTATGTGTCAAAACTCTACAGAGATATAACAAAAACTGACTGGTATAATTCACTGATAGGTATGGCAAACTGTGTTTCAGTCCTGACCACTTCTGTGTATTTTAGTTGAGATAAATTATGGTAATAATGCCCTAATAATAGTGGTTGCTTTCAATTCATTTTCTTGTAGTTTTCTGTTCAGTGAGTTCCTTTACATTTGTTTATTTTTGTACAACGTTACTTCTCCAATATTTATTAAGAATTGATTGACCTTTTTTCATCCATTATCAGTCTCTGTGATCAGTATTGACAGTCACCCCCATGCGTGACAAGTATTCTGATGTGGTTACCCAGAAGGAAATAACATGAATGGCATTATTGTCTTACATTTACAGCCTAATAACAACACAAAAGTGAGTGTGAAAAGAGGAAACTATTTCCAGTGATGTAGAGCTAGAGCAGCTGATCCATGACTTTTTCTTCTACAAACAGCATAGTTTGCTTTGCACTAATTTAATCCGAAATAGACAACCCAACAGTACTTGTATCCAGTACTAAAGACTCATGCCCAGTTTCTCTCTCTCTCTCTCTCTTTCTCTCTCTCTCTTTCTCTCTCTCTCTCTCTCGTCACAAATGATTTTTAATAAAACATTTAAGAACTAACAATCTTTTAACATGCTCCCAACCTGACACTTCCTACCTAATATATTCACAAAGACCTTATAACTAAAGTTTCACATTATAGTTTTTCAAAGAGACAACAGGTGTCATATTTCATCTCATGTTAGCTTCCGGCCTCCCCACTCGATTCCAGCGTTTTTCACCATGACAGAGGTCCTGTCCCTACAACTGAAATCTCCGAGTGTTGTCCCATAACAGTTAATCCTCGTGGTCTAATCACAGGGTGGGGCGGTACAGAATGGCATCAGGGTGGCACAGGGTGTCAGAGGACAGTGCAAGACAGAGAACTCTTGCCTCTTCCGCTTGTCAGCCACAGGCTCTTTTGTTTATGCCAAAGAGGAACACCCTCATGAATTAGCAAATTTCGAAACCAAAATATTTGCAGAGTCACACAGTGCCGATTACTGAAACATGGCTTAGCTAGGTCAGGGGAGTCAAGGAATATTTGGAAAACACTTGTGGAGGGAAAGTTAATGGCAGAATTTTTATCAGAATTTGTCCAATAATGGAACAGTAGAGCAATAGGTCATGGAGTTGAAGTTTTTTGTTTGTGGATGAAGAGAATAATTTTTTTGCCTTGAATCCATGAATGTTTAAAATTGATCTTTGTTACTTGATTAATCAGTATTCATATGTAATATTGTATTATTTTTCGTTATCATTATTTTTGTTGTATTAAGTCTGATATACAGGTGAGCATATGGGATAAAAATATGAAACCAGGAGATAATTTTGACTTGTAAATGTGACATTTTGGAATGACAACATGAAAGTGTCAAGGTTTGATAAGATCATTGTGTCTCTCAGTCTAACTACAGTTCCCTGTGAGAGAGGTGAGAAATATGAGATCATGAGATTCAGATTTTAGTATTTATAGGTGACACTAGTCTTTTAACTTCATGGAACTGATTGTAGTTGATCTTTACTGTGAAGTTGACATCATATGAATAGTGTTGGTGACGTTTCATTTGTCTTTCTTCCAAGTGTTTAGACAAAGTTACATGTGGTGAAATTTTGACTGCTGTTGATATGTTTGGCCTTTCAAGAACTTAAGGTGTCAACTAATTACACTGATGTGGGTTGGTGGGATAGCCTAGTGGTTAAAGCGTTCGCTCATCACACCGAAGACCCAGGTTCGATTCTCAACATGGGCAGAATGTGTGAAGCCCATTTCTGGTGTCCCCTGCCAGCACATTGTTGGAATATTACTGAGAACGGCGTGAAACCACACTCTTTCACTCATTGGTCACTGAAGATGATGATGATGATGATGATGATGATGATGATGGTGATGATGATGATGATGATGGTGGTGGTGGTGGTAATTATTGTTTGGTTTCATTGTTGTTTGACCATTCAGCATTATTCCAGATATGTGACAGCGGTATGTAAATCTGCGCTTAATAATCCTGTGATCAACAGCATGAGCATAGATCTGCACAACTGGGATACAGTCAACCAAGTCATTGAGCCTGACAACCCGATCTTGTCAGTTCTAACCCAGATTTTCACGGGTTGATGATTATTATTTCTTTATGAGGCATGTTAGAAGTTAGGATGTACAGCACTGAACAAACTTAATGGATAACATGAGTGTGACTTTTCAGTACAGATTCTTTTACCATTGTCAAGCTACTTGCTTCGCTTGGGGAGGCATGTTCATCCTTGCTGAGCCTTCAGTGCACCAGAGTAAACCATTTACAGCCTTGAAAATATTTTTGCATCAAAATCTTAATTGCTAAGTGGCTAAAATGAACTTAAAAGAGGCGAGCCTTATCACAATAAAGCAGATCCCAACAAACATTTCTTTCTTAGATATTAAACCATCACAGCTGACACAACTGCTAAATAAGCAGTGTTGGGCAGTTCTTATCACGCTAGACAGAACATTTTGAAGAAGATATGTACAGTTCCTCCACATCATGGGGATACATGCAGCGTTATGTTCATGTAGTCTGAATGCATCTGGCTCTCTGAAAGAACGCTCTGTCAAAGCGCCTTTTTCTGCTTGGGCATTGAAAAAAAAATGTTGGTCTGGTACATTATGATAAGAGGGTTTGGAGGTGGTTTTGTATTTCACCGAATCAGTCCCCTTCTATTTATAAAGCCCCTCCAGGAAGGCCATGATAGTGAGAACTCCACTCTGATAACTGACGATACTTTTCCTTGTTTAGAGTTTTGTTTTGCCCCATACGAAGTTTGAAAGTTACGTGCTGGAATTCACTTGTCCATGTTAAATTTTCAACTTTAACCTCATTCCTCTGTGATGTCACCTCCAGCTTGCATATTTGCAGTAGTTATACACACTGGTCGCAAGCCGACTTGTCTTAAGTATAACAGACTAATATTAATACATCTGAAGAATATTTGTTTTTGGCAGTTAACTCCATTAGCTCTTGCTAATATTTGAATAGTGTCTCATTAAAGATGGCCTTTTTGCTGTATTGCAGTTTATTTCATTTCAGTAGATTTTAAACAGGAGCCATAGGAGTCAATTTGATCCTTTTTGTCAGTTATTTGTTGTTACAGCCATGAACATTATTGTCTACTTTTTAGGATCAAGTAGTGGTAATTTGCACAAGCGCACTGACCACTAAGACATTAAAGAATTATCTAACATTACAGCAACAGACTCTATTGTCCAGTATTAGGAAATCTGGGACTGTTAATAATTTGTACAAGTTCACTGACTATGAAACTTGATTTATGAGCATGGAAATTAGCACTAATGAGCTAAATGTAGGGCAAGTCAGAGAGAGGTTTTAGGCATCAGTTTAACCTTCCTTAAATCCTTGAATGGTGGACAGTCTTAGCTCTAACCTGAGGCTAATCAGAGACTCCACTGAATCATAAAGGAAAACCCTGTGTCAAATCCACTGGTTAAAGCCTGAGCCGTCACCGTGTCATTCTAAGCGTTATTGTGAGGGAGCCGCCATACCTGGCACAGCCATAGCAAGTCAAGCGAAACCCTTCTTTGTCATTTAGCCAAACTATGTTAAATTTAACAGTGGGTAAAGTCAGGACCATGACGTCATAACGAGATAGAGGGATCGGCTCAAAGCATCACAACCTTCTGTCACTCCAGACGAGTAATGATTTATTCAGAGGTGAAGGTCGTTTGATAGCAGTTGTGAAGCTACAATGGAAGGCAGACTGGCTGTTGCTTCCTAATGGTGATGTTCGGGTCTCCTCACACTAGGACAGACTGGATTAGCTGAATTGTGTTTGGATTACCTAATCTCTGATCATGAACTTCATAAAACGGGTTGGTAGATTAACACTGGTTTATGCAAGTTTGCTACTGTAGTCTTTTTTGTCTGAACTCTCCACATGGCTATCAAAGGAACACTTCATAGTTCCCTGCTGTATATGTAACATAACGGCCAATATTCAGGTTGAGAACAGAGTAAATTCCCCCCATGATTTCTTCAAATATACCATTATAGGGTTTGTTTGAGCGTCTCTCGGCCTGCTAGGATACAACCTGTCATTCAAGCATGGTGGCTAAATGTTTTTTTATTTCCTCTCTCACTCAAGTCAATGTTGACACAGAGTCCAGTCAGCTTTTGCTTTTGTGGGAGAAGACTTCAAACTCCTGGACAAGGTGTTTTTCTCATTCACAATGCCTTTGGAAATTTGTGCCGGTTTCATTTCAGTTGGATAAGATGGGCTCAAAGCTAGTTACATGCGTAAGTTGGTATTTGATAACGTCGTCATCTCCTGTCCGGAATTTTGGTCCTGTATTTGAACGGCGTGAATCATCGTCCCGAAGCTTACATGCTTGAGTCCTGATTAATGCAGTAGTATGATGAAACGGAAACATGTGCGTTTCTATGTTACTGATAGGCTAGTCAATATTGTGGTGGTATGGATAGCAGACCGGGTTGAAATAGACGATGGGGAATTTGGTTTGGATTGTTTTTTCAATGCATTAATGAATTATGCAATGCTTTACTGCTTAATTTTTGATGCTGTAAATCTATATGATTTCATCAATGCAATCAGTTGGTATTTTCACATTCCATTTCTGATTTTTAGCTGTGAAAAATGTCCATTTTACCAGCCATGGTCAAAATTCGCATTGTGATGTTTATTCTGTGAGCTGGCGGTTAGGAATTTGATAAACATTATGTAGTTCAGAGGCAAACAGATCTCCTTGGTCAAGAACACTGAATGATTACTCACCGGATTTATGATTTTCGGTGATATTCTTGCCAACTCTGCACTGAACTTGGTGAATATCTGGCACATTTTTATCAGTCTGCTTTTCAGTTTAGGTTCTGTTTTCAGTTTTCACTGTTTACCAAACTATTTTGCGTGTGACATTTTTGAAGAAAAGTGGTCTGTTTTACAAACTATTATCTTTTTGCTCAAGCATCAAGACAAGGAAATATTTTGTGTCAAGTATGATTGTGTATTTGACCTGTTTATTTCTTCATTTTTGGGTAATTTCTGATCTTTCTAGTAGATATTGACACTGTAATAAATAAAATGAAGAAACACGCAAATGCAAACTATTTGTCAAGGTTTTTGGGGTGAATGATGCTGAAAATACATGCAAGGGTATATCAAGATTTCGCAATGATTGTAATATTTTGGTTGTTTCCTGTGCATATGGAATAGCAGATTGATTGAAAAGGTTGTTTAATATCTGTGTAATAGCCTTGTTTGATAATAGTGATTTTGAGCTAACAATGTTTTCAGTAGGGTGAATTGTATGGTAAATGGACTTCTGAGACAGTCTAGTTGTGGCTGAACATCTGTGACATTAATGTGCATTGTCAAGGTGTCATAGAATGTCTCACCACAGGACACAGACTAACACATTAACACAGCAAGACTGTGTGCACTGAGACCTGGAGATTGTTTTTAATTTAGCAGGTTGTGTTGTATACTGTGCCTGTCCCAAAGTGTGTCACCTGCCTTATAAAGCAATGCTTGCTCACCACCAAAACAGGAAAATATTTGGCACATGAACGTTACATACATGATGCATAAATATTTCTATGTTAGAATGATGTTCTGTCAGTTTCTTGGTTACTTGGGCAAGCCTAGTGGTTATACCATTCCCTCATCATGCTGAAGGGTTCGATTTCCCACATGGGTACAATTTATGAGTCTGTTGTACAGACCCCTTAACAAGTATACCCAGTACATTCCATACAAGTCTAGAATGTGTGGCAAAAAACTGAAGAAAGTCTCTGGATTCTTTTCTATTATATTTTATTTCATTTAAAAGCTTTTATTTCCTGTAAAATGTCTTCATTTCTGAGACTAGCTGTTAGTCTTGGGCATAATATGTTAAGCCAGTTTCTGTTTTCCCCAACCATGTTATTGCTGGAATATTTGCTAAAAACAGCGTAAAACCATTCTCACTCAGTCAAAATTGCTTGTAGTAACTGTATTCATCGTCAACAGTGAAAGTTTTTAACTTTCAAATCAACCTGTCATATCTGAAGGCTTGAGTATATTTTTCCATTTGAATGGTGGGATGATGTAAACATTGTAGGCTTGCATTAGTGTAGTGTAGTGTAGTGTAGTGTAGTGTAGTGTAGTGTAGTGTAGTGTAGTGTAGTGTAGTGTAGTGTAGTGTAGTGTAGTGTAGTGTAGTGTAGTGTAGTGTAGTGTAGTGTAGTGTAGTGTAGTGTAGTGTTATATTGTATTATTGTCACATGGGGACTTGTTTCCCTTCGGATGATGTGGTATTTTGGTATTGCAACCACTTTTCATGGGATTAAATAATTATTTTAATTTCAGTACATGTATTTTTGACAAGCTATTTCCATTTTCTGAAGAAAGTCATTGACCAATGCATGTCTCATATTTGGCAAGACTAGATAAATGTAATTTCAGGTTTAAATAAGTGAGTGACTTAAGCTTTGTACTCTTTAGCAATATTCCAGCTTTTCGGCAGCTGTGGGTAAATAATCGAGTCCAGATCAGACAATTTAGTGATCATGTTAAATATGGCAGGTCATGGCTTTCCTTTACAGTAACTTTTTCAGAGAATTTAAGGACTACTGTATTTTTGTGTGAGATATGTTAATTTCATGGACAAGATGTTCATCTGGATGAGTTATGAAATTGACTTTCTTACCCCGCTGAAAGTAGGTCAAGCTGTGACATGATTAATAGCAGGAGTCTTGTGTACTTACCACCTGTCAGAGTGTCTGTTTTGATGTATCTCTGGGTGTCAGAGGTATAAATGTAGGACATTGGTCAGTAGCAAGTGTAATGGAGTATGTTAACGTCAAGCAAGGCTGTATGTAATTCAGTTGGTTTGAGAAAGATTTATTGCATCACTGTGAATATGTCACGTTAACAATATTCCACTAACACTGTGGCAGGGACACCAGAAATGGGCTGCACACATTACATTCAAGTGGAAAATCAAACCTAGGGCTTCAGGATGACAAGTGAACGTTTTAACCTCTAGGCCACCACAACTGCACCCAATTGAATCTTCAGTGTTGAAATATGACTTTGTTTATGAATATGTTTATTGTTTGATGTGTATAGTGTTATATTCATCATCATCATAATAATCAACAGCCCGGATACATTTAGAACAAAACTGATGCACAGATCTCTTTCACGGCTTGCCTTTATGTATTTTGCCAGAAAGGAAATATTTAGCAAGTGCAGATTGTGAGTAAATGAAGCGGTATTAGTGAAGTGTTCAAATGTTTGAAAAGGAGGCCCATATTATTAATATCCCGTGATCAACGGTGTGTCTGTTATCTTTTGATTTGTGTCTTTGTCCACAAATATTGACTGTAGCTATGATTCTAACATTCCCTGACCACAGGAGACGGATTCCATAATGATGTGTGACTCAGGGGCTTGGTTCAGGAAGTCCTGATTTCCTACACTTCACGTGCCTCAGATCAGTGTGGTGTAGTACATGTTCCAGATACTTGTACTACAGAGCATGTGAAGAGCTCTGGATGTGTTTGCTATACCTTACAACTCTGGATATGTTTGCTATACTTCACATGTTCTGGATGAATCCACTGTACTTCACATGCTCTGGATAAATGTACTGTACTCCACATGCTCTGAATAACTTTGCTATACTTAGAATCACATGTTCTGGATGAATTCACTACACTTCACATGCTCTGGATAAATGTACTATACTTCACATGCTCTGAATAACTTTGATATACTTCACTTGTTATGGATGAATTCACGACACCTCACATACTCTTGATTAGTTTGCTATACTTCACATGCTTTTGATAAATGTACTTTACTTCACATGCTCTGGATAGATGTACTATACTTCACATGCTCTGGATAGATGTACTATACTTCACATGCTCTGGATAGATGTACTATACTTCACATGCTCTGGATAAATGTACTATACTTCACATGCTCTGGATAGATGTACTATACTTCACATGCTCTGGATAGATGTACTATACTTCACATGCTCTGGATAGATGTACTATACTTCACATGCTCTGGATAGATGTACTATACTTCACATGCTCTGGATAGATGTACTTATACTTCACATCACATGCTCTTGATAAATGTACTATACTTCACATGCTCTGAATGAGTTTGCTATGCTTAACATGCTCTGGATATATTTGCTATACTTCACATGCCCTGGATAAATGCACTATACTTGACATGCTCTGAATGAGTTTGCTATGCTTAACATGCTCTGGATATATTTGCTATACTTCACATGCTCTGTATGAATCCACTAAACATCACATTCTCTATACTAAACATGCTGTGGATAAGTTTGCTGTAATTTACAACTCTGGATATGTTTGCTATATTTCACATGCTCTGGATAAATTTGCTATACTTTACATTACAGATAAGTTAACTGCACTTTCCATGTTCTGGAGGGGTGTTTGGGTAGCCTGGTGGTTTAAGAGTTCACTTGTGGCACCTAACACAGGGTTCAATACCCCACATGGATAGAATATGTGAAGCCCATTTCTGGTGTCCCTCAAAGTGAGATTGCTGGAATATTGCTTAAAAGCAGGTTAAACATCTTTCACTCACTCTCTACATCTTCCATTTAAGTTTACTACTTATCACAATCTACAGATTAGTTTACTACACTTTGCATGGTCCAGATAACACAGGAAATGTTGCAATGTTTATCCAGGGCTTGTCCAGGCTTAATGAATTCCTTCAATATACCAGCAGTGTGTAGTGAAAATTGATATAGCTTGGATGGTGTCACTGGCAGTGTTTCACAAAGTATGGTGTTAGGAGTATTTAGTTCTCAAGAAATGTTATATTGTTTTGTAGGCATGAGTGACAAATACTGTGTTTCAAGGAATATGTAGCTTGTAATTATTGTTTCCTTTAAGAAGACATCTCTTATACTGATACTGTGCTCTGGCAAAGGTGTCACAAGCATGGTGCTCTTGGAGAAAGTGTCACCAATGGCATTTATAGGTGTCACTATTTTTTGGTTCAGTAAGAATGTGTCAGTAGGATGGTGTGTTCTTTTGAAAAGTATCACTAATATTGTGTTTGATAGGAACATGTAACAAATATTGTGTTTAATAGGATGGTGTCACAAATATTGTGTTTAATAGGATGGTGTCACTAATATTGTGTTTAATAGGATGGTGCCACTTAAATATTGTGTTTGATAGGAACATGTCACAAATATTGTGTTTGATAGGATGGTGTCACAAATATTGTGTTTAATAGGATGGTGTCACTAATATTCTGTTTGATAGGAACATGTCATAAATATTCTGTTTAATAGGATGGTTTCACTAATATTGTGTTTAATAGGAACATGTCACAGATATTGTGTTTACTAGGATGGTGTCACTAATTTTGTGTTTATTAGGAAGGTATCACCAAAATTGTGTTTACTGGGAAAGTGTCACTAATATTATGTTTACTAGGAAGGTGTCACTAATATTGTCTCTATTAGGAAAGTATCACAAATATTGTCTTTAATAGTAAGGTATCACAAATGTTGTGTTTACTGGAAAGGTGTCTCAGATATTGTGTTTACAAGGAAGGTGTCATTGATATTGTGTTTAATAGGAAGGCATCACAAACATTGTGATACGCTTGAGGATGCACTAACATGTTCTCTGTCGGAGGACGTGACAGCATTATCTCTATAAGAGGCTGATCCCAGCATTGTATTATGTACGATGCTGTCACCGCGTCACAAGGAGTGCCAGTGCTTTGGTTAGACGGGGTTATTAAGCAGTCCTATAGAAATGATTCAGTATTCTGGGTTAATATTGAACAATACAACAAAAGTCATTTACATTATTGCTCTGAACTGAACATGCCTTCATAATACATTCAATATCATGATGAGTTTTCCAGATTATAAGGCTGCCTAAAAGAATATTTCTCAGGCACATTTTTTTCAAAAGTGATGAGGGTGTCAGGAGTTCTTTTTTAATTTTTGATAAAAAACAGTAACGAGGGAGGAACAAACTTTTACATTTTTCTCTCAGAAATACAGCTAGGAATGTTTAGCATGTGTCATTGAGTTATAGATTCAGTCGGACTCGTTCTTACAGATATTCATCGTTATAGTGCACAAATGGATAATTGGGATGTGGCAAAGTCAATGAGTTATAGATTCAGTCGGACTCGTTCTTACAGACATTCATCCTTATAGTGCACAAATGGATAATTGGGATGTGGCAAAGTCAATGAGTTATAGATTCAGTCAGACTCGTTCTTACAGATATTCATCCTTATAGTGCACAAATGGATAATTGGGATGTGGCAAAGTCAATGAGTTATAGATTCAGTCAGACTCGTTCTTACAGACATTCATCGTTATAGTGCACAAATGGATAATTGGGATGTGGCAAAGTCAGTGAGTTATAGATTCAATCAGACTCGTTCTTACAGACATTCATCCTTATAGTGCACAAATGGATAATTGGGATGTGGCAAAGTCAATGAGTTATAGGTTCAATCGGACTCGTTCTTACAGACATTCATCGTTATAGTGCACAAATGGATAATTGGGATGTGGCAAAGTCAATGAGTTATAGATTCAGTCGGACTCGTTCTTACAGACATTCATCCTTATAGTGCACAAATGGATAATTGGGATGTGGCAAAGTCAAAATTATTTTTTATAGATGGCAATTAAAAAATGTTGAGTGCACAAATAAAAGTGATGCTCCGATGCCTGAGAAACATTTCACTTTTTTTATTTAGTCTTATTTTGGTCTGAAGAGACAATTCATCATAGAGTATCATATTCCTGCAGTTGAGTTGGTCATGTTTGACGTTGAATTTAGGGTTGAGTAGGAAGTGGACTTCCGAGAAGACAGGCTAGCTAAGTGTGACTCTTCTGCTGTGTTGATTCTAATCTCTGGCCAGGAAATTATTCGATCTTTGTTATCTAACTGGGCAGAGGAATGAGAAGCGATAGACTAACAGCTTGTCTCTGAAATAAACATATATTACAGGAAAAAAAGTTCATCAGAATAAAAAAAGTAATCTTATAGACTTATAGACTTTAATGGACAATTTTTCTAGACTTGCTTGTGCTTTCTTGAATATATTTGCTTCAGGGTTTAATGACAGACTAGAGAAGTGATTGAATGTTGTTACATGTCTCTATCAATATTCCAGCAGTGTCACTGCTGCCTGGACACAGTTGGATCTGTGACAAGTAAACCAGTGAGTGATAGCATGACCATCAGGTCATCATCTCACACATTTGAAAACAAAATCGCACTGCCATGTCACACAGTGTGATAAAGACATCACACACATCGACAGTTCAGCACACATCATCAGATCACACGTATTGCCAGCTTACATGCTGTAACCTCTGAATAATGGTCAATTTAGTCATGTTTAACAAGAGTGGAACATCAACTGAGATCTTTCCATTCTGGCCTTCACCCTCTGACCGGAACTCTCAGATAAATGAAGAATCTTTTTAGACCTTTAGAATTTGGGGTATTTGGGTTATGCAGTTATACATTTGGATCAACAGTTTAAACTAACAAATTGGGTCACAGAGTCTTCAGGGAATAAGAATGATGTTAGTGTTAGCTGCATGCAGGAAATGTTTGTCAGTTGACCTCATTACTTGTGTAAGGCTTGATAGTAATTGAGAACATATCCCCCACTTACTTGTAATGACCTGATTCAGTCCACTACAATGTACTAATAAACCGATCCGCCAATTAGGAAGCTAAGTGGGAGAGTTGAGTAATGGCACAGATCATAACTGTAGCTCACTATGTCAGAACAATTCACATGTCCGTAAGCATGTTAATACCATTTGTGTATGTGGGTTTAATTCATGGTGATGAACTTAATTTGAGCCTTTTGTTGTTTATGATCTGTTCATTAAAGATGTTTCGATAATTTGAGACATTGTTAAGGTTTGGATACCATGTAGTGCACTCTGTGATCTGCCATGACGATAATCAAGGACAGCTATACCTAGCCTTGCTGCAAGTCTGCACTGAATAATAAATCCACAGAGATACAGCAGTTCTGGCCACGTAATTGATAAGTCTATATAAATTTAGAACCTGTCTTCAAAGGGGCTACTTGTTTGTGTTATTTATGAAATCTGGGAATTATGATATAAAGAAATAATTATTCTCTAGAGAATCCATCATACTGTATAGTCAGTTTTTATGTAATTTTTGAGGTCACTGGATAGTCCAAAACAGGTAAAACAGGGCAATGTACATGTAAATATGTCAATTTCCATACAGATGGAATTGACACCTCATGGCTGCTCCACCTATTGTTTCAGCCAGTATTATGCTGTGTTTTCCCATGTTCATGATCTATCTTGACTTAAATCATGACAGTGTTTTGTTGTTGATATGCTGAGGAAGGATATGCGTTTCATGATAGGAATGCTCTTGTCAGTATGGGAGCAGGCTGACCTTGATCAATTCGTCAATACTGATGTTCACATGCTGCCATTGTTGTGGGTGTCAGGGTAGGGCTCCCCCACCTTAACAATGTCACCAGGTACATCCGTGACGAGGGTTGTGTTATAGTGTGTCGTAGTTGCGGTAGGAAAGTCTTGGGGTTTGTTGTCTGAGGACATGTTAAGTGCTGTGATAATGGTTATTTGCTAAGCAGATGGTTGGTGGCGTGTTGGTATTTAAGTGAAGTATATAATACAGAGATTAGACTTTGGAGGTTAGTTGTTTAGTATTGAAATTGGCACAAGGGACTGGTTGTTTATTATGGAACGGGTGTGCTGTGGGCGTGTCAGTGGGAGTGGCGTTGGTTCTGTCACATTCTGCTGACACCTAGATTATTATTTTAATTGACATTTGTTCATTACCCATCATTGTAATAAATTACCTGTCCTTAATTACTACTCAGATTTATAATGTCAGTGTTAAATTATTTAATTTTGAAAATTGAGAAAAGTCTTTAATTTTATAATACAGTGTGTGTCTCCATAGTGGTCTGTCATGCTGAAGGCTGAGATTTGATTTCCCACCTGGGTACTATGTGTGAATCCCATTGTGGTGTCTCCCATCATGGTATTACTAGTCGTGCAAAACCAAACTCACTCACTGATGTAGGATAAACTGACTGGAATGATGTTGAAATACTAACTCTCTGTCTTAGTCATATCACACCAAAAGACTTTAAAACATGATAGTTCTTGTTGCCTCCTACTGAGAATTTAGACAGATAAACAGTGACTGGTTTTGACTCAAAGTGTATGTCAGAGTTAAAAACATAGATGGTAGATGGTGAAGATCACTGACTTCTTTGACACATGTCATCATGTCCTAGCTTTGGACATCTGTGCTCATGATGTCAATCACTGGTTTGTTAGGTTCAGACCTGATAAATGTAATGTAGCTGAAAATTGAGTGTTTCACTAAAATACCCTTGAAATAATCAAACAATATACAGCAAAAGGGTTTCTCTGTGGACTAGCCTTATAAAACTGTCTGTTGTCAAGTAGACTGTAGCTCACTCATGCATGCAAGCATTCATGTCGTAAGTAATGTTATACACCAATTTATCTCACCATCTTTTGTCTATATCTGTTCTTACTTAGGTGTGAACTGGTTGGCAATTCATGACTTTTATGACATTGTATATTAGTGAAGGGAATAAGTTGTTACACAAACAGGATAAATATGGACAGGTTTTTTCTGACCTTGACCCAGTTAGTACAGTTACTGCAGGTTACTAGGATAAGCCAAAAAGTGCTGACAGTGACAAAACACAACCCCTTCATCATGGCTGGCAGACAAGTTACATCTGTTTGCCTCAGTAATCTTGTCAGAATAGTGTGGGACCATAGCCTTACCCCTGCTACCACAATATAACATCTGCTGTCAACAACTGTAAAAAAATAAACATTTGTTTTATGTCTATGTAAAACATACTATTTGCTCACACAATCTGAATGTATTGAACTGAAATACCGAACTCCTTAATTTGCCACATATATATTTCTTTCAGCACCTTTTACAACATATTTAATCACTAGTATAATAACTGGCATATATATAGTGTATATGAAAGCCAGCTGTGAGATTATTCAAGGCCTGTCATTTCATCATGTATGACAATCATCTTAAGCAAACTCTAAGATATGATGACGAAAAATATATGAATGTTGTTGCACAATATTTATTATGATGACTTTCGTGTTCAAAAGATGGTGGTGATAGGATGATAGATACAAACATGGAAGCATGAATCATTGTTTGTGATGATGAGCCGTTCCACATCCTGAAAGGAAGTAACTTCATATGTAATGGAAACACGTTACTCATGGCCTTGCAAGATAACACTCTCACTGTAACCTAAAAATGAAACTTCTTAGATATTTCGAAAATCATGACAACATAGTGAATGCATTGTTTGTCAAAATGTGCAATTTTGATAACTCCTGAGTTCTTGTCTTCTTTTAGCGAACATTCATTTACTGAGGTGGGAGGGCATAATGTGTAAAATGTCTGCTTTTCACTCTGAAGATCTGGGTTCGATTCCCCACATGGGTACAATGTGTGAAGCCCATTTCTGGTGTCCCCTGCGGTGATATTGCTGGACTATTATTAAGAGTCTGTAAAACCTAACTCACTCACTGACTCACTAGTGACAATTTGAACTCCACAATATGTGTCAAATATTCATGGCCTCATAATAAAATGAATACTGTGATATTGAACTGAAGGATTGACATTATGCTTGGACCCTTTAGTCTTTATCAGTACATTTATAACACAACGTCTGGATTAAAGTACTTAATGTTATGTGTAGATGTTGAGAAGTCCAGAGTGCTGGTCTCCATACAGTGGTGAACCATTTACACTGAGATACAAGCACATTTCCACAACATTGTGACTTCAAGGTAACAGCAGGCGGGTTGAAATGCCAGCTGAGATTTATGCACCTGCTTTGTGAACAGCCTAATGTGTATCATGGCTTCTTTTACCAGGGCATGAAACTCCTAGAAATTTCAGCCAGACCATAGGCCTGGTTAGATGTAGAACTTGCCAGCCCTGACCAAAACTTACCTGCCCACAAAATATCTTTCATATGCATGTCTAAATTTTAACCAAACCATCAGGAAGGTGAATTTGAGAATTTGGCATTTGTGTTGAAAATAACCCACCTCTCAGGCGGTCAGGCAGACAGGTATTTAGAACACAGCTTTTTACTAGGGAGGGACTTGCCCAATCATCTAAGGCATTGCAGTTCGCAGTATAGGGTTGCCTCTCTTTGCACATCAAAAACCTATAATTTGTGGGTTCAAATCCTGATATGCACAATTGTTTCCTAGGTCTGCTGCACCTGATGTATGTGTGGTAAACTTTGGACTTTCTTCCATTTCAAGCTCACACAATGTGATATAGCAAGAATTCTTCTTCAAAGTGGTGCTGTGACAACTCACTCAGTGATACAGTTAACACATGAAGATCTGGGCTAGAATTGGTCTTTCCCATGCTTGTTCCAAGAGGTGACTAACAAGCTTGTTAGTGGTCAGGCTTGCTGACTTGGTTGATGCATGTCATCATATCCCAATGCTCATGATGTCAATCACTGGTTGTCTTGTACAAAACTGATTCTTAAAATCATTAATCTTTTGCTGGAATATTACTGAATGCCATGTCAAACAGCAAACAAGCAAACAAAGCTGCTGCTTTTGACTCTCTCATCAATACCACTTTGTCAATATTATGTATTATATGATATTGATAGTAACAAACAAACCCATCAAAACTGAAAAGGAACCTCAGGGAGATCAGAGATTCAGAATCTGGGGAAAGTCTAGACTCATCATTTAGGGCTTTAGCATTGCACAGATTGCTAACCAGGAGGAAAAATAATGTGGTTCAGGAACTGTGAGACAGACCATAACTACCTCTAAGACCTTGGTACAAAAACACATGAAAACATGAAACGGTTTGTGTGCTTATAGTGTAAGTTGTCGGAGAGTGTGGGAAAGTGCCTTTGGCTCATTATCTACAACACACGACACAAGTGGTATTTGTAACATATATAGTAACAACTATGCAAAGTCTGGTCTACATCAAAATCATTACACCGTACAGACACGAAACCACAGACAGCTATTTACACAGGCTGAATAACGCTGACTATATGTTATTCAACAGCTGTCAGATGCAGAATATGCAAGGCCTCCATGCTATTCACCATTCATCCAGTCGATCCACATATTGGTCCTGTTACCCATGGATGAGGGATCACCATGCAGGGAGTCTGCAGGTACAACATGAAATGTATCTGCAGGTACTTGTGATACGTGTCGGCAGATGGCAGTGTGATTAGTGTTTTGTGGCCAACACCTAAATGTCAGCATGGGTTCCCACAACACAGGTCACGGCAGGCTACGCATGCACTTTCATTGTAGTCGCTACGTGTGGGGAGAATAAATTGAGCAGCATCTGCTGGGTGGCGCTTGCATCGGCGATAACTTTTTCAGCGGAACAGTTTTTTTTAACTGATGTCTGTTACGTTTTTGCACATTACCTGGAGTTGAGGATAATGTGTTGTTTGAATCAGTTCTGAAGGTTTTTCTTATTCAAATGAAAAGGGTATTTTAAAGTCAGAGGAATAATATATTCCTTCTTTATTGAAAAAAATGGTGTTCAAGTATGAAATGTGTGTAATGCGTGGATGGATATCATGCTGAAGGTCTCTTATTCTCATCTTCAGAGGAAGACAATTTCCAGAAGAAAATAAAGAGAAATATTAATAAAGGAATGCTTTGGTACCAGATCGTTCAAACTGGTTATTTTTCCAATGTTCATTGTTCATGGCCTCTTTTCATGTAAATATTTTTTCTTTTAGGGACACTTTAAGCTTTAAGGTAATTGAGGACCCAAGAGAGTTGAAAAGTCATAAAACATGACAATTGATCAAGTATAGGTTGGACATGTGTGATGATGGTTGAAGCTAAAATACTGATAATAGCAGGGACAAATATCAGACAAATATGAATGCATGTAGTTCAAAAGCTCAGAGCATTCAAACAATGGTTTCTATAAATATTCTTCTAAATAGGAATAGAATACTGTTTGCACTCAGACAGCCTTGTGAGCCAATGCTTTGCAGAATTCTGTCCCTTAGCTATGCCTGGATCCACAGACCATGAGTTCAAATCCAAGATTCACTCTGATGATCATTATTCATCAAGCAGTACCCATATGAATACATTTTGAGGCCATTCACTGAGATGACTTACTGAGTGACTTTTAACCCAACATGCTCACTCTATGAAGTTGAAAAATTTGGAATTTGGACTGTACCCTTGGATATTGGTAGGGGTCATATTGTTTGAAAAACCTAAATAGACAAGTACAGTCAAAGGTCACCGCAATGAGTATATTATCTAATTGTGTGGTTCTGTGCTCAGGAACTAGTCAAACTTCAAGGCTATGAGTCTGAGTGTGAAGACTGGATGTTAAGGGATTTGATATGGAATAGCAGTTCATTCCACAAGCATGGTTCAGCTTATTCAAAGACTTTTTGCCGAAGGTCTTTGTGAGTGATGTAGGTAGGAGCCCCTCTTTAAATATGGGACAGTGACTAAGGTGTGAATAAGGCTGGACAGGTGGGATGGGGCTCATCCTTCCAGACACTTGAACAGGAGTACCAGTATCTTATATACTGGTTATGGTATTCCACTAGCAACCAGTGGAAGGTGACAAGTGGATGGTTACCAGTTACCAGTGGACCAACAAAGGTTTTGCGGGACCGGTATTGTGTGATCATACTTCATGGCTTGTGTGCTCGAAATAATTGTCTCATGTGTTTTATATATGTGTTAGATATATGTCAGTCCATTTTTGTTGTTTTTTCTTGCAACTATCTCACAATGTCTTTCGTTCATTTCAGGCAATAATGAGGGGATCCGAGGGCCCTGGCCGTTCCCTCAGCCCCTCCCCACCAGAACACAGAATCTCCCGCCCTACCTCTGTCATACGCCCCCCAGGGAAACAGATCATACCCCAGGAGTCAATAGCAGTCAACAAAACCTTGGGGGAGGGGGAGTTTGGTGTTGTGCAGCAGGGCGTGTGGACCACAGAAGATGGAGATAAGGTAGGTAGAATTTACCTCCTGTAGTCCGTGCTGAATATAGCCTCTTTGTAATTGTTACATCATAATGGCTAAAGATATTTTGGAGGCTAGCAATTCTGTGTCCATGTCAACACTTATCTGCCAGTTGTGCCATTGTAAAGATCTGGGCTAACTAACATCAAGTCTGGAAGAGACAGTCCAGTGATCAACAGCATCAGCATCCAGACTACCCGATCCCATTAGACGCTTTTTTTGACAAGCATAGGCGCTTTTTGTAGTATTAGCATGGGTTGCTGAAGACCTGTTCTACTCCGGATATGTATGGGTCTTCATGGTAACAATGAGACCCGTTGAGACCTGAAATTCAGAGCCTGGGGAAATCTAGACTTGTTTCATTTAGGGCTTTAGCATTGCAGGGAGGGCTTGGCAGTGGGGGATGAAATGTTGTTCAGGGACTGTGAGGCAGACTAAGATCTGGGTTGAAATGAATCCTCTGCATCTAAGGCTTGTCATAAGATACAAATAAATAAAATACAAATAATCTTACTGACTTGTTTAATGTTAGACTGATGGGATGTTTGATCAAATAGTCAGACCTGATGACTTGGTTGTTATGTGTTGTCGCAACTGCATATATTGATGCTCTTTATGTCAGTCACTGGATTGTCTGATCCAGACTCGATCATGTCATCGAACCTAAACCTGAGGAAATCTAGATTTGCCTCATTTAGAGCTCAAACATTGAAGTGAGGGTTAGACAGTTATTAAAGTAATGTGGTTCAGGGACTGTGAGACACACTATCAACTCAAAAGTGATGCAAATGGGAACAAATATTTCACACCAAATACAATACCATTTCGTTTAGGCCAGCTTATCTGATTATTCTTGACTCAGTCACAAGTCAGAACACTTGCATGTTATGGAAACTATTTAGTTCAAATATGCATCTGATAAAGATCCTGTTCTCAAATTTGAGGCACTTTCTCCAGCTATCAGAAACATCCAGGAGTTGCATACCTGTGATACAGGGAGCCTTCATGGCAGATAGAGCCTTATCTGTGTTGCTAATCCTGGAACTGTTTACCATAGTAACCATGATCCCCTTTACTTTCAGGTGCAAGTTGCAATCAAGTGTCTCAGCAAAGACAGACTTCAAAATGGAACTCAGGAATTTTTAAAAGAAGCTTCTGTTCAGCAGAGTATAGACAATGAAAACATTGTTCGACTTTATGGTGTTGTTATTGACAAGGACAATGCCCTAATGTTGGTAAGTTTAATATGACCTTGAACATTTATTGAAAAATGCTGTAATAAAACTTAAAATGAGTTTTTGTGATAATCATAGGTGCTGGATTATGTGCACTTTTATTTGAAATATGGAAGAACAAAAAAATTATTCTCTCTATAGAAACGATGATGTGTGATGTATTAATTCAGGAAGAAGTGTGAAAGTGAAGCAATCTTTTTTTTTGTGAGAAATGGGTTTGTAAAATTAGTTTCTTTCATAGCTGTCTGTTGGAAAACATTCTTCAGTATGGACAAGTGCCACTATGATGTAGTCCTTAATGCAGGGGAGATAACAATTTAGGATAAAAAAGATTTGTGTCATTTTTAAAATTCATTTGTACTGGGTTGCCTTAATGAAATTAATCATCAAATGATTCTAGATGAAATGATACATATAGTATTCCCAGAAATTATTGAGAATCATGTTGCGTCATGTAACTCATTACGTTTATTAACTTCTGGCGTTTTACTTACATAAACATGTTAAAACATCATCCTTTTACAGTCTCAGTCTTGTTTTAGTACTTTGTTAGACCTCCTCGCTCAGCAATGCATGCCTGAATACACCTAGGCACACTACCCATCAAAGTTTGTAGGTAATCGTGTGACAGGGTATCCCAATATTGGACCACCTCGGCCTTCATATCTTCAATATTTCTCAGTCCTTTTTGGTTTATTCTGTCCTTCATGACTCCCCACACATTCTCAATTGGGTTTAGGTCTGGGCTGTAACTGGGCCAGTCTAAAACTTGAACATTTTCGCCCGACAACCAGTGTTTTGTGTAGCGCGCAGTGTGTTTTGGGTCATTATCATGCTGGAAAATCCAATCATCTTCATACAATGTTTGTGCTGTCGGAAGAAGGTGACCATTTAGAATGTCAACGTATCTTTCTTTTGTCAAGTTTCCTGTGAAAACACACAATGGCGTCACTCCGCGAGCCGATATGCCACCCCACATGTGAAACTTCGGGCTATGTTTTGGTCGCTGGTAGATAGGTTTGACAGAATCTTTGGTCCAAATTTTCACACAGTTAGGGAAAAGCCAAACAGAACTTTCATCCGAAAAGAAAACATTATTCCAATCTTGACTTTCATGAGCCCGACACCAGTTTAAACGTTTTTCCTTTTGTGCATCTTTCATCAACGGCGAGGGAATTCCACGTTTTTTCACCCAATTAAGTCTCTGTAATTCCTGCCTAACTGTTTCATTGCATACCTGAGGACTTCCTCTGCTAATCATTTCATTTCTGATGTTCTCAACACTTTTCAATTTGCCCCTACTCACAATCTGCCCAAGTCTTCGGCGATCCACAACCCTGAATTTCCTAGGCCGACCTGCCCCTGCTTTGTGCTCTATCCCGGTTCCTGTTTGAATATTCTTCAAAGTTTTGTATACTGTAGACAGAGGAATACCATGTCTACAAGCTAGCACTTTAGCATCAGCCTCACCCCTTTCAAAATCTTATAGAATGAGCTTTCTTTTCTCTCTTGCTGTAAATTGTGCCATGTCAACACAGGAAGCCGTCTGCTCAGATAAGGGAGATAACTCTTGACGTAATGAGCTGCCTTCTAAGCCTTCAAGAGTTGTCTCCATTATTTAGTATGCTTAGTGCATAGTGAAAGCCCTTTTTCCAATCTTAGCATCATTAGAAAAAAACCCAAAGATTTTCTCAATAATTTCTGGGAACACTGTACAAGTATGATTATGATATTTTTATGATATTTTTAAACAGAAACACACAAAACATGGTGTTGAAAATCTACTTGTGATCACTGGATACTTGTCTTTTTTCAGTCAAAAAAAAACAACACATGTTATGGAAATAGTTTATTGTATTTTCGGGATATGTAATTGCTTATATGGTGAATGCATATAAGTCAGGTCAAATTTCATCCGGTGGTGAATAAATTACAAATGGCAAAGTATTAATGTTTCCTAACACAGGCTGGCTAGTCAACCGGGGCATTGCAATATCTCCATTTATGACCATATTTATCGGATTGGTGTTTAAGACCTCAATTCTGAATCCTGAAAAAAAAAAGCAAATTTGTTTCTTACACAACTTACAGGTGTCTTTATGAGTTTATTCTGAAGGTAAAGTCAGCCCCCTAACTGCAGTTAGTGTTTATTGCATTTCAGAAATATTTACAGCCCCATTAAAAAGCAATATTTGTCAGAGCTGTTTTGCCATGATACAAACAGGATTTGTTTAGAGTTTATCTACCAACCAGCGTCACCAAGGTCAGGTCCAAATCCTAGTTGAGGTGACTTTCTCTTCCAAACACTGCCACTCAAATGTGACCTTTTGAAATTAAGTCGAACCTAGCCTTAGGGGAACAGAAAGACTTTAATCATCAGATTGGCCTATTTTAGAGTTTTCATGAAGAAATGTTCCATATATAAATACCTTTATTATGAAAATACCCTTAAGGTATTATGTTGTGTAAGGCTTGTGTTAAACTTAATGGTGTGGTGGCTTATACAGCTCCAGCTAAACTGTGAAATTAGTCAATGGGTTGTAATGTATGCCCCAAGCCATGTTGGGAAATGTATGAGAAGTTAGCAGAAGCTACTTAGGTTCTCATCAGGAATGCTCCCAGTTTAAGCATTTTTTAAAGTTAATTTATTTGAGGTTACTGAAATGAGAATAATGTCCATTTCTGGAACAGAACTATTAAACTCTTGAATGTTTCTAGAATGAATATGCTACCCAGATGGGTCCAGTGATAGGCTGGTGCTTTTTGATTTTGGAGATATGTTTCAATATTTTTTTAGTAGTTTATCTGACATAAAATTAGATTTTACTGAAAATGTAAGTCATGCTCATTTCAAGAGAATTCCTCAACTGTTCAATATTTCCAGATGAAACTTAATAAACAGATCAGTAAACCAGTGTCTTTTGATGATTTGGCTTATCTGAAAAAAAAAATGCAGCATTGTTATGCCTTCACTGAACTGAAAATGCCCAACAAATTTATTAATTTAACTAAAACTATCAACAATTTTTTGTTCATCAACAAAGAGTAACTGATGTGATTTTCCTATTTATTTATACAAATCCATAATTTTCTAATCACCTGGATTAAAAATATTCTAGAGGAATGGTTTCCATTGTAATTTGAAATATTTTGTGTTTCAGGTAACAGAGTTAGCACCAATGAGATCCCTGCTGGAATGTTTGAAGGAAACATCTTTAAGATTGGACTTTCCCATTCCCCGATTGTGTGATTTTGCTCAACAAATATGTGATGGAATGTCTTATCTTGAGTCGAAGCGATTAATACACAGAGACCTGGCAGCCAGGAATATTCTAGTGTTCAGTAAGAATAAGGTGAGGAGATCCGTTATCCAGCTTGTGGAAATGTTTACCACAACTGTATCAGTGCAATAGCAGATTTAGTTGCAGAACCTGTGCTTCACAGCAATACTGGTTGCCATCTGGTTTAAGTGTTGGTTCGTCATGCCAAAGATCATGGTATTGCAAGGAAGCATCTTGACCTGCTCAGACGTTGATATTTGGGGTCATGTTTGAAAGAAGTATTGGGAAACGTTGATTTGTACTTCTGAAATTCCATGCTGTTTCAGTCAGCACTGATATGATACATTAAAAGAGGTGATTTGTGTTTCACTTAATGTAGAGAAAAGAGCTTTAATGCTTCCGTTCTAAGTTTAATGTTATTACATACAATGCAGTTTTAGAATTCAGTGTAGGGACAGTGGGGTATCCTAGTGGACAAAGTGTTTGCTTTCACACTGAAGATCCAGGTTTGATTCCCAAGATCGGTACAATATGTGAAGCCCGTTTCTGTTCCCAGCTTTGATATTGCTGGAATATTGCTAAAAGCAGCATAAAATCATACTCACTCACTCACTCACTCACTCACTCTCCCACCCACTCACTCACTCACTCACCCACTTACCCGCATTCATTGTTAAAATGCCCCTGGCAAAAATCACAATCCTTATTTGAAATATTTATAAGATTTTACCTTTCTGCCTTCAAAGGGCAAGGACACAAACTTTGGCATTAAAGATGGGTCCCTGCACTGGTTCATGGTCTGTTTGCCATTACTGCCCTTCTCTCACCCTCTTACTCACTCACTCACTCGCTCAGGTATATGTTTTTGCAACTAGTTTCTAGGTAAGTCATATAAATCACATTTATTTCATCTGAACTATGAAACATTCAGCATTTGACCCTGTTGTGTTTCTGTTTTCAGGTTAAAATAAGTGACTTTGGGCTTTCCCGTGCTCTGGGTGTTGGGAAAGATTACTATCAGAGCAATTTCAGTATAAATCTCAAGTTGCCAATAGCATGGTAAGTTTTCATTTGAGCCTTCAAAGAAATTTTCAGCAAAAGAGATGTGATTGAAATGTGATTGTTCAACCTCCTTGCAATGATGTAATTAAGGTTGAAGCTTATGACAATACAACCAAGTGATCAATAGCATGAGCATTGGTCTACACCTCCACCTGGTTTCACACAGTGATCCTGTTAGTCGCCTATTGCGACAAGCATGGGTTTCTGAAGACCATTCTAATGGGGATCATCATGAGTCTGACGAAAACAACATGATATGATGTTGCAGCAACATGATATGAGGAATTTGTCTGTCAAATTCCAGGTGTAAATCCTTGTTTTTCTCTGTCTCCAGGTGTGCTCCTGAGTGTATCAACTACCTGAAGTTCACCTCTTACAGTGACGTCTGGGCATACGGAGTGACTTTGTGGGAGTTGTTCACGTATGGCTTCCAGCCTTGGGCAGGCATGAGTGGACAACAGGTGAGTGACCACCCATCTCGGACTGTTGCATGGGGTGAAAGTGGCAGGACAGTGGTCAGTGTCATGTTGTATTCCATGTGTTCATTTCATCCTCACCTAGCTAGGAGTGACCACATTGTTAGTTCAAATGTAGTAATGTCTTGCTGTGGACGTGAAGGTTGTCTTCCATCCTCGGTCATCGTGTTAAGTCTCCAGTCTGTTACCAAAATACCCTGGTCCATCGTATCTTTCGTCTCTAGTTACAGTCAGTTGTTATGATTAATGATCAAATCAAATTATGTAGTGATGGTAAGGGATAGAATAGACAGTGCAAATAACATTGGACATGTTCACCATTGTACCTTTGTTTCTGGTTCCAGTCAGCTTTCCCAATGCTATGATTAGCCATCAAATACTATTTTATAATTATGACAAGGAATGGAAAGGACACTGCAAATATCCAGGAACTATTCACCATCATACCTTAGTTCCTTGTTCTAGTTAAATTTCCCCATGCCATAATTAACCATCAAATAAAATGTTACAGTTATGACAAGTAGAATGCATAACAACCTCTATGTTAAACATATAGTCAGTTTTACCTGATGTTTGAGCTCTTGACAGGTGATAATAACAACCTCTATGTTATACATATACTCAATTTCACCTGTTGATGGAGCTCTTGACAGGTGATAATAACAACCTCTATGTTATACATATACTCGATTTCACCTGTTGATGCAGCTCTTGACAGGTGAAAATGAAGAACATGTAGACCATAACATCCTTCGCATATTCAAATTGTAAACACTTCAAGACTCACAAATTATGTGGTTCTTTAACGATTGAAATAAGTATAATTCACTACTGAACAAATTTCTGCTCAGTCTCAAATAGAATTAGCAAAGTTTTTCTGAATTTAAACTTCCTTCTTATCATTTAACAGAAAAGCATTTTTCAAAAATAAATTTTGGTCTAAACCATTTTCATGTTAAATATAAACAATGGATAACTCTTACAAGGATGAGATTTGGAATGTAGATCTGTTCCAAATTTGGGTATATGTAACAGAATGGAGCTGAAATACTCAAGATTATCAAGGATGGACTTTCTTGTGAAATGTCATTTTCATGAACCAGAGTGTCACTGCATGCTTTTAGTGAATATTTAACTGTTTGCAGAGAAGTGGTGACTCATGTGCCCTGTTGTATATTGCCGTGCCAGTTTCACAATATCAGAAATTAACCACATGTGTATTCATCATTTGTACAGCCAGCTGAGCCAATCATCATTCATGAATTACTACTCATGATCATTGTACATTAATATGCAGTGTCACTGCTTGCACTACTGAATTTAGATTAACAAGTTGGTGTCGTGGTGATCATTTGTGATATCACAAATATTCTGTGATGTTTTGCTTTCATGTCACCACACATTTAATTTGTTTTGATTTCATTGTCAGTTTCCAAATTAAAACTACTGATTATAAAATTGAATGAATTTTTTAAATAAACTTGAATTCTTTGAAAATTATTAATATTTCCGTAGCTTATGTTTGTTTGTTGTTTTATACCTTCTCAGGAATGTTCCAACTTTCAGATGGCGATTTTATTGACCTGTTTCATCAGATTTAATGGTGACTAAAAGCAAGACTGTTACAGAATATATGCTTATTTTCATGTTCATTTTTCATGCTCTGCATTCACTAGCCCAAACACAAATGCTTATGTTTCATATTGGAATATATTGTGATAATTATTGTCTGCTTTCACAGGACCCCGCTAAGGCTGTAAGTAAACATTTATGTGGTTAAAGAATGAAACTATTGAACATAAGGATTATCAAACATTCCCAATAACTATTACCAGCTGATGAAGCTGAGTATGGAGATAGAGTCCTTGTTCTAACTGGTGTAGGTTTGCATCTTTAATGGTTTTTATGTTATGTGTATTAAAACTAAAAAATATTTCTTTGTTTTCTGCACTTTTCTGTTGTGTTTATCAACCACCATCATATCATGCACTAATTGCAGTCATCGTTCTTGATTGGTCATGTTTTCTGAATTTAATAATAGCAAATATTTTAAATGCTAATGTTCAAGCTTTAACATATAGTAATGTTGTTTGTGGTGAATGTACTGAAAGACTTTATATTACGTCAACGGAAACGTTATTAATTTGTTATGTATAAGATTCAAAAGAAGTTGTTGAAGATTACGGAGTGTGCAAGTGAATATGGTTTTACACTACCAGTAGCCATATTCCAGCAATATCATGGCAGATGACATCAGAAATGGGCTTCACACATTAAAGATTATTGATTTTTAGATTCAGCTATAGTAATCTGTCAGGCATACACAGATTAACTGTAGTCAAATAAAAAATCAAGTTTTTCTTTGATTTATTTTAAATTTCATATTTAATTATTAAATTTTTTTTTTTATCTTTAAGGTTATTAATTGAGTCAGATGCATCATGTCATATTCAAATGCACAAATCACAGGTTAATTTCCATAACAGCTCATAACTATGGCAAATTTATAAAATGGCACTTGCTTAAGGCAAGCTAGCTCTTTTAACTTCAAACACATACAGAGTTGAAATAACCGCTTTGTCATTCAAATTTAAACGTAACATTTTGTCCATATGCTTTATTTAGCCTGTGTTTGAGAGGTATTTGGAATGTATGCAAGACAGACATTTTAGTGATTAAATAGGCTATAATTCTAAACACAATTACTTTAGGAATGATTGAAAAAGAGCAAAACTGTATATGACGTAGCTGACAGTTGAAGCAATTGCTTGGTGAATGAGAGAATATCCAGTAAAGATTATCAGAACAGAGTCAAGAAAATAACAGAAAAAGGAATATTTGTGATGATGAGTGCTGTTGTATGATGTTGGTTTATATTCACTCCAGAGTTCACCCAACTTGACACGTAACAGTCATTTCACTTAACACATCTGTCTCTTTCAGCTTCCTGCTAGATTTAGCTTAACATCTTCATCTGAATCTTTGTGTGAAACAGTTCCCTCCCCTTGTGTTTGCAATTTGATATTCATTCCCATCATTCCCTGGTTTCATGTAATATGTCTGACATCATCTTAAACTGATAGAAAATATTGATCCAATATAAATGAACGTCTCACTTTTGAAATCCAAACATGCCATATTTCCTCTTAGTCTTTTCATTCTTTTCACTTTTGATGTCGAATCACAAAAAAAATAATGGGTAGAGTTCTGTTCTTAAAAACTACATGGTGTTTAATCTTTGAGGGATGTTTGAATGATACTTGGCGTTTCTGGGTATGGTGTTTAATTGAGGAAATATGGTACACGGATTTGGTTCAGTCCTGAAACTAATCAAACCTGATAAGAAGTTTGACTTCTTTGTGGAGATCCATGTGCAGGCTTTGATATTTGCTTTGATTGAGAATTGTGTGGTGTGTGCAGGCTCATGCATTTGATAAGCTAACAGAAAACAATTTGTAACTGTCATTGACTGTTTGAATGCTTTGCAGCAAACGTTGAAAGCTTCCATGCATCAATGTTTTCCATTCCATCTTTGTGCTTTGCCACAACGGTTACATTATCTTCTATGCATTTGATTATTTTCATGCAAACACATGCATTGGGTATATGTCCATTTTTCATCTGTTGAACATTATCTTTGATGTATACCACATTTTGTAGTATTTTGTATGCCAGAATGACCACTTTTGGTGATGAGGTTTGGGTACTGAAGGCCATTTGTTTGAAAATATTGTGTGAAATGTATCATGTTATGTTCAAACTAACTGCTTGCATGTGAAGTCTTTTTGTGACGTAACATTATGCTATTGCACTTTGGAGAAGATCATTCAGCTATATTTTCTGAGAGTGTGAGAGACTGAGTTGCTGTCAATGCCACCCTGGAGGCAGTGGGGTAGCCTAGTGGTTAAAACATTCGCCAATCATGCTGAAGACCTGGATTCGATTTCCCACATGGGTACAATGTGTGGGAACTTGCTCAACTTGCCACTTTGAACAGTTGTATATTGGCATATTGGCTTACGAGTGGAAATCAGAAATTAATGCTTCTTCCAGACATTTATCACTTCAGTGAAACCTTTCGGTATCACGTTGACCAACCTGGAAATATTTTGTTTGAATTTAAATCCTTAGACATTCCTAAGGGAGGTAATTCTGTATAACAAAGTGCAGTGCCATCTTCTGTGAGTAGCAGGTTAGTGGTGGGTTTGTTGTTTACCACCTCGTTCAGCAATATTCCAGCTATATGGTGGCAGTCTGAATCTTCACAGGTCAGAAGCAGAAGAGAAATTGGAAATAAACCTATTTGTTTATGTATGTGATGTTGGTTATTCATTGCTTGCATATGTTTTCTGTTGAGCTTCACAACACTGAGTGCTTGTTATGAAATATGCGTTATCATCAACTCGATGCTTATGTCTGTTGTTTTTGTGCATTGAAATTCAGTGACAGATGTTGAGGGTCACCATAGCCACTTTTGGAATGTGAATCAACGCAGGGCAAACATTGTCCACTGCCTTTTTGTAACTTCCGTCTTCAGAAAACTGAGTGACCCTCTGATTAAAGTGTTGCCATGTTACACTGTGGACCAAGGTCTGGGTCATGAGTACAATGTGTGATGGCCATGTCTCCTATCCAGAAGTGGGATATTGTGAGAAAATTGAGGGATATTGCTGAAATATAAAGGGATATAGGGGGATATTGCTGTGATACAGGTGGTGATTTTGGGGGGGGACAATTCACTTATATTGCTGTAATATTGTAGGGATATATGACATTAACAAATATATGTTGAGGACATATTGCAGAGGTATTAATGTAACAATGGGAGTATTGATACTATGTTGGTTGTCAGTAAGACTGTTAAGCAATACTGAAAAGTTCACAAATCACAGAGGTTTCTGCATATAGTACCAGATGTGAGCCAATCAACAAGTAAATGGCAATGCAGCCCATTACCATTTGGCTGACAGGGCAGAATATGAGTCGAGTGTAGAGTTGAATAGTAGGGGTTTAAGACTTGAACTCTTTGCTTCAGATTCTGGAAGCCATTGACCAGCCCAACAATCAGCGTCTGGAGAAGCCAGACCTGTGTCCAGTGGAGTATTATGATCTGATGATGAAGTGCTGGGAGCATGAACCGGAGGAGAGGACAACATTCAGTCAGATCTTCCTCAAGTTGCCACAGGTTTGTCTGTTTGTTTGTTGTTCAGTGCCACACTCAGCAATATTCAAATAATATGGCGACAGTCTGCAAATTAATCAAGTCGGGACAAGACAATCTGGCATGAGCATTGATCTATGTCATTGGGATATGATGACATGTGTCAGCCAAGTCAGGAAGTCAGACCACCAGATGCAGCTAGTCGTTTCTTACAAGCATGGGTTGCTGAAGACCAGTTGTAACCAAGATCTTCATGGGCCTGCTACTCATCTGCTAGGTTACTTCAACAGTGATGTTGGGATGATGATGATGATGATGATGATTTGATGATGATGATGATGGTGGTGGTGGTGATGGTGATGATGATGAAGACGTAATGGCTTGAAACAGACTGAGACTTTACATCAATTTCCTTTCATCTTCTTCCTTAGACAGTGTTGCTGAGCTGGTGCCTTTGTGTTGCAGATCCGCCCAGTTCAAGTGAAGGCCGTCAAGGACTACCCCCAGGTCACACTGGAGAAGGACCACCTCTATTACAAGTCTTATGATGTCATTATCACACTGGATAAGAAGTGAGTTGCACACAGATCATTACTTGAACAAAATATGATGAAGTACATCTGACCTGGGGTCTGATGCGACCCTGTCTTAAGTTTGAGATTGGAAAGTTGTAGCATGGAGTTGTCTCTATGGAACTGCATCTGTATGGTATAGCATCTGTATGGTATAGCATCTGTATGCCTTTTGTTTCAAAACCACAGGCTGATTACATTCAGGTACAACATGGAATGTGTTCTACTTGTTGTACTGTCCTATTCTTCAAAGATTTGTCAAGACCTCCTCAGAGGCCAATATTTGTCTTCGGATCTGCAGCAGTTGCAAACATCCATATTTATGCCATATATCAGTTCCACTGCTACTGCTGCTGCTGTTGATGATGGTGGTGATGCTGAAACATTTTGTCTTTCAGGCCTTCAGATGCACCCAGTATTGGGTTGTGGAAGGGAGCTCTCAACAATGGTAAAAGTGGTTACTTTGATCCAACAAACACCGTGCCCTTCATTGAACCCAAGACAAGCCCCATCTCACTACCAAAGACGAACCTCACACGAAAGGGTGAGTCGTGGATCTGTTGTCTTCCTTAGATATATATTGCCCTCAGTAGAAACTGAAAGAGCCCACTTAATGAAGGCTGAGAGGCCAAAAGCTTGAGACCATGTGTATATTTAAGTATTTATTGGCAGGTCTTGAATTAACCTGAAATATAAATGTATCAGTTAATGTCAGAGGTACTGTTGTATGTAGAGATGAGACTTACACTGCTGCAATTGTCATGCTCAGATGATCAGTGTCATTGACATCAAAGATCAAATTTCCATAGAGAAAATGTTGGTTCAACTGCTGCTAGTCACAAATCCTATGAAAACCAAACCCTGTCACTGAACATCACCACAACACAACACAACGTAATATGTACCAGGGACCAGTCCAGGAAATGCTCCTTGTAACTCCTTGTTCAGCATACTTCAGCAAACCTCAGCCTCACTCGCACACATCAGTGGATAACGATGGGTGAGGGACTTTAAGGACAAATTTACTGTCCTTTTGTAAATTGTAATATTCATGAGAAACAGTATTCTGTACGCAAGTTTGCAGTGAGTGTTTGAGGTAAGTGCATCAGCGCTCTTGTGAGCAAACTCATGTCTGTGGACTTTGTGTTTCTACTTGCAGAGTCCAACAGGAAGTCCAGTCGCAAGCTGAGGCTTGACATGATCAGTGGCCCACAAAACGACCTGAGACACACGGGGCATATCGGCTATGATGGAGCTGTGTTTGGAGATGTTGGCTTTATAGGGGAGGCTTACGACAAACTGCCTGCACGAGGTACCAACTTTCATCTCTCTATCTGTACTGTCTGACCTTGCATGTATTAGTAGGAGTAAATATCATGAATAAAAAGGTCAGAGTTCATTTTAGTTTTTATAATTCTATTCTCATTATATTGATAATTCCTGTGACTTTTTTCCCTGTTTAACATATTTTCCCATAGTCCTAGATCCTGTCTTCACTCCCTCTTCATACTGTTAACAAAAGTCTTTTTCACAGTCATTTATAAATACATAATAAGTCTACAAGTTAATCATCTTCAGTATGCTTGTTATCCTACATATCATGTTTGTCGTGCAGTGTTAGAAGTATATGGAAATGTCAGAGACTTTGAAGTGACGAAAAAGGTTAATGATTTGTGAAAAATTAAACATTTTCTGCGACTGAGTGAATTAGCTGGTTTCAATCATTATGTGAGAGTGAAGAAATTACATCTTTTTCTGACAATATTTTAGGCAAATCAGGTGATGAGAGTGTGCGGTCATCTATGACGTCAATCGATCATCGGGACAGTCCTGACAGGGAAGGTTACAGGGGAACCAATGGCTATGGACATTCGTGGTAAGTGAGCTGAGTTAGCCATAACAACCTGGACCTTCACTTATTACTGCAACATTACACTTTGTATTTAGTGGTATGAATCTTACCTGGGTTAGAGTTTTGTCCCTTGGAGGGTTTGCTTTGTATTGTGGCCAAGCATATGGCATCATGGTGGTTGGTCACAGCCTTTCTTCTGTCTACTGTGTCCATCAATAATAATTGAGGGTAATCAAAAAACACAAGATACTGACCATTGTGCCGGATCCATCAAGACCCGTGCTAGAATTGATTTTCAGCAACCCATGCTTGGCGTATGAGGCGACTAACGGATGGTCAGACTCACTGGCTTGGTTGACATGTCATCGTATCACATTTGAGTTGAACGAGGTTTACGTTGTTAATCACTGGCCATGCGTCGTCTGGTCCAGACTCAATTATTTATAGACTGCTGCCATATAGCTGGAGTATTTGCTGAGTGAGGTGTTAAACAACAACAATCGATCAACCAATCACATCAGTTCAGTGCTTCCGTTTATACATTAACTGTTATTCACAGTGGACAAGTTTCTGTTTCTTCAGATTGCTTGTGTTGTGTGTTGTATTCTTGCGAATAATGTCCCTGTCCAACAGAATGTTTGATGAGTAAGATGGGTTTGGTGTATAGCATTGGGGGAATAGTGGGGTAACTGAGTGTTTAAAGCATTGGCATATTACACTGAGGAGCTGGATTGGATTGCCTTTATGGGTACAATGTGTGAAGCCCATTTCTGATGTTGCCCTTTGTCATATTGCTGTAATATTGCCAAATGTGGTGTAAAACTCCACTCACTCATTGAAGCTGCACTTTTTCTGTGCAGGATGAGCTCCGAATCTCTAGATAGTCACCCTGGGGAAGACAGACAGTATCAGGATATTGATGACGATGGTATTCTTGGTGACTTCAAGATTCCTGATCTCACAGTGAGTATATCAATGATATATATTTCAGAGTCTTATGTCAGAGTTCAGAAGATGAAGCAAAGATGATGCGTAAGTCATACAGCTTGTTTGAGGGAAAAGGAATTATCCTGACTGTCACACTTGTTGAGGTATATCGGACCATCTTTCCCTTGTTCCCAGTTGGTGGCTATTGGTTTCAAAGCAGAGACTGACTGGCTGTGGCTTACCTGGTCCAGATCCAATATGTTATTAATAGTTCTAAAAGCCTTTGTTGGTGATAGCGATTTCTTAGACAAACAGGGAAATACTGACACATTATTTATTCATTGGTGTTGTACCTGGAAGACTAAAATCTATTTTTCAGAAGTTGTAAGTTTAGAGGAAGCTTCATGATTTAAGAGATATATTTTCAAAACATTGTCATAATCCTCTTTGCATTATAAGTGTATTTAATTAGAAATAAAAAACAAAAACAAAAAAGGAAAAGAAAAAAAAATTGAGGCAACTCAAGGAGGAAGTTACAACAGTTGCAAGGCAACTGGCTCGAGCCTAGTCAGGAAAAGGCGTTACATGAACATTGATTCCTGACTCCAAATGCTGATGGACTATATTGTAAACAACATCATCGGGGGCATCGCCTACACAGGCCACGTGTCCGAACTTCTTAAACTCAAAGACAGTGAATGTGATCCACGGAAAATGACAATGTGTAAATAACATTATTTATGTTTTTATATGAATCAATGAAATGTTTATTTAAATCTCATCAGATTTTTTTTTAAAACAAATAAGTTCATAAAATCTCTTTACTTGCCATTTTCATATGTGCCTAAATTACAGCGCGCCCACTTTAATCCTGTTTTCTTTGTCAGAGCCTCTGAGTGGGACACGCTGTGTTCATTCAGCCATAACATTGCATTGGAAGTATCGCGAAGGATACGGTCATTGAACCGAGAAGCAGTCCTTGCTGGTCATGAACCTATTCATTATTTGCTTGTTCAGTTTTCATGAGGAAAGTTGGCTATGAAACCTAAGATTAACCCTCAATTCATTTTTCAGAAGCTTTCATTTATATCCTTGAACTATGGATTATTGGATGTGTAAGAAACATTCTTTGTTTTGTACCCATAATAACAACTGCAAAACATCTGACTAACTGGAGTGGTGGGAAAGCCTGCTGATGAAAGTGTCCGCTCATCACATGAAGACCCGGGCTCAATTCCCAACATGGGTTCATTTATTTTTGGAATTATACAATAAACAGTCACTGAAGACTCACAGCACAGTTCATTAAAGTATATAAATGTTTCATAATGTTTCACCCTGCTCTTCCTCCAACAGAGCTCCCTGGATCTGGGTCCATCCTTCATGGATGAAGTGCTCCGGGCTCTAGATGAGAAGGAGAAGAAGCTGGAAGGGAGTTCCACAGAGCCATCGCCTAGCAATGGAGGTAGCAAACTGGACGATCTAACGCTTAACGACTTTGATCGGAGTCGATCAGTGTCTCCAGGTGGCGAGGGAAGACCTCCTCCATTACCGATGTCTCCACCTCGAGTGGTAAGGGTGTACTATAGCTTCTGTAGAACTTCCTCATAACTCACGTGACAAGTTTGTTTTGTTTTTTACTCTTCCTCATTTCTAAAATAATCACTTTGATCATGTTTATAAGTCCTTTCAGACTGTCTCCTTTTTTCCTTGCCCAGTACATTGCCCAGTTGGTGTACTAAAGATAACAATTTGAACCTATTATCATCCACATTTAGGGGGCATTTGGAGTAGCTTAGTGGTTAAAGCGTTCGCTCGTCATGCCAAAGACCCAGTTTCCATTCCCGCATTGGTGCTATGTGTAAAGCTCATTTCTGATGTCCCCTGCCTTGGTATTGCGGGAATATAGCTAAAAACGGTGTAAAACTAAGCTCACTCTTTTATGACCGCAAGGTCTTTTTAAAAAGTTGATATGCCTGTAATAGTCTCAG